>NC_091324.1:30259223-30309223 GCF_038502225.1 Cherax quadricarinatus
ATATATATATATATATATATATATATATATATGTTGCTGTATGAAATTATGTGTATCGCATAATTTCCGAGTTACTCCATCACTTTTTATTTTCGTAATCTGGTCATTCCATTTATTGGTAGTGTTAGTACTGATGTTTACATCGTGGGATTAAAACATCATCGGCAGAAGAACTTCTTGGGTAGCGGAATTCCTGGCATCAAGAGTATATCACCAGCATCAATGGGCCCGACCTGACAAGAAGATAGCCAGATAGTCAATATACTACCACTTGTACATGGTACAGCTGATTGTATATTGACGTGAATGGGCGACTGAGTCTCTCAGGGGTAATTAATTGACTTAATTATAGGTAAACAGCTGATGAAAAGGCTAAATTTACCACTCCCCTTATCTGAAGTTATCAAGAGATGCAATTGTTGAGGCACTAAGTGCATGTGCTATTGAGATTTTGCAACTTTAAAAGGCTCCGTGATGGAATAATGAGCCTTTTTTGTAGCTGTACGATTGTCTGTATGAGTCTGTATGATTGACGGTGAGATCACGAGAAATGAGTAACTGAACGGGTAATGATCGTTTGAGAGATTATACGGAATTGAATGAGTTTCGGTTGGTGCACGATCCGAGAAACGTATGTCACTGGTTTGGCGTTTTACGACTCACTCTTAAAACTCCAGGGGTTCTGACCCCATCCGTTCCGAAACTTACACTAAGATACACCTGCTACTCACTTATATATAGTTGCAGGGATGTGTGATTATGTATGTTAGTAACCAGTTGCCAGAGGCACTTGTCGATGTGTGTATATGACTTTGTATGTGTGTGTGTGTGTGTGTGTGTGTGTGTGTGTGTGTGTGTGTGTGTGTGTGTGTTTAGATAACGTACGAGGCAATACATTAACACGGGCCATCATAACTCTTCTCTCAACTTGTGAGGAAAGAAAAATGACTTGAGAGAAAAATATGCCTTGGCAGTGAAGACCCGCGGGCCATTAATAGCCCGTAGATGCTAATCTGTAAGCTAGCCACGAGCCTGTAGCGGCATCAACAGTAGCACCAGCAACAGTAACACTGAGAAACGCACAAGCATCTCCAGCAAGAGTAGCATTAGTAGAAGCACAGTCACCAGCAGCAGTAACAGAATAGAAAGAATAAGCATATCCAGCTTCAGCAACAGTAGCAGAATAAGGAGTAACAACAGTAGCATCCGCAACATCATCATCTTCAGCAGCAGCAGTACCAGCAACAGTCCCGAAACCAAAAACAGTAGCAGCATTAGTAACAGCAGCAGCAGCAATAGCAACACTAACAGCAACAATAGCAACAATAACCACAGCAGCAAAAGGTGCAACAACAGCAGCAGCCACAATAACATCAGAAACAGCAAGAAAGACATTAACAATAACATCAATAACAAATAATATCAACATCAGCAGCAACAGCGACAAAAATAACAGAAACAACAATAACGACATCAACAACTGAAGCAACAAGAACAGCAGCAGAAGCAGCAGCAGTGACAGCAACAACAACAATAACAACATTAGCAACAGAGGCAACCTCAACAGCAACAGCAGCAACGAAATTCAACAACAGCCTCAGTAACAGCTAATGCTTCCCCCGCTGAAACCATTACAAAGATTCATCGCTTACCTGCTGCTCCAAGTATTACCACAATACTTAAGTCTCTAACACCTGTGTATTAGTGAGAGTTAAAGATACAGTTCACGCGATTAACTGCGTCATCAGTACTCCATTTTCTAACTCTCGAGGTGAGCGAAGGTATTCGTTCGCAGTAAGACGAGCAGTACAAAAAAAAAAAAAAAAAAAAAAAAAAAAAAAAAAGGGCCCAGAATAATAAATATATTCAAAGCTTTGGGAGAATCACCCCCCCTCCAAAAAAAAAAAATAAGCAGACAGATTAGAACTAGTTAATTCTATTAACATACTGTCGTCCGGGGTAAAGAAATGCATTGCAGAATTAGGTTTTATTGGGACGATGTTACGTTGTTAGTTTTTTTTTTTTTTATCATGACCACAAGTTCGAGACTCGTGCATTTACCGAATATAAAAATATGTTCGGATGGATATCAGACTTTTACTTTCTCTTCTCATTATCACCAGAAAATGAACACAGAAAATCTTTACCAGCACATTGAGAGAACACAGAGAGAACCTCCTTCAGAGAACACAGAACTTTTACCAGCGCTCAGAACACTGAAACAGAACAACGAGAATGTTTACCAGCGGTAAAAATATGTTATGAGGTTTTCAATAAATATATCGATTATTATTATTATTATTATTATTATTATTATTATTATTATGGGATTGCGCTAAACCCGTATGGTTCATACAGCTTGAGTTCCTTGAATAAAGAGCCGTTCACTGGTCTTAAGGCACCCACCTCCCTGCTATGTTTTTTTTTTATACGTAATAGTTACACAAAAAAGAATTTTTATTTCCTTTTCCCTTTCATCGATGAATTCTGAACCCAGACACAATACACTCACAGCTCAGTTCTGAACCCAGACACAATACACTCACAGCTCAGTTCTGAACCCAGACACAATACACTCACAGTTCAGTTCTGAACCCAGACACAATACACTCACAGCTCAGTTCTGAACCCAGACACAATACACTCACAGCTCAGTTCTGAACCCAGACACAATACACTCACAGCTCAGTTCTGAACCCAGACACAATACACTCACAGCTCAGTTCTGAACCCAGACACAATACACTCACAGTTCAGTTCTGAACCCAGACACAATACACTCACAGCTCAGTTCTGAACCCAGACACAATACACTCACAGCTCAGTTCTGAACCCAGACACAATACACTCACAGTTCAGTTCTGAACCCAGACACAGTACACTCACAGTTCAGTTCTGAACCCAGACACAGTACACTCACAGTTCAGTTCTGAACCCAGACACAATACACTCACAGTTCAGTTCTGAACCCAGACACAATACGCTCACAGTTCAGTTCTGAACCCAGACACAATACACTCACAGCTCAGTTCTGAACCCAGACACAATACACTCACAGCTCAGTTCTGAACCCAGACACAATACACTCACAGCTCAGTTCTGAACCCAGACACAATACACTCACAGTTCAGTTCTGAACCCAGACACAATACACTCACAGTTCAGTTCTGAACCCAGACACAATACACTCACAGCTCAAACCAGACACAGTACACTTCAGACACAATACACTCACAGCTCAGTTCCGAACCCAGACACAATACACTCACAGTTCAGTTCTGAACCCAGACACAATACACTCACAGTTCAGTTCTGAACCCAGACACAATACACTCACAGCTCAGTTCTGAACCCAGACACAATACACTCACAGTTCAGTTCTGAACCCAGACACAATACACTCACAGTTCAGTTCTGAACCCAGACACAATACACTCACAGTTCAGTTCTGAACCCAGACACAATACACTCACAGTTCAGTTCTGAACCCAGACACAATACACTCACAGTTCAGTTCTGAACCCAGACACAATACACTCACAGTTCAGGTATGTATAAAAACAGCTCACAATTTCTGCAGCTCCAAAAAAATCGCACGTAATTCGAGTTTCAAAATTTTATCGAGAGCAATTTCGTCTTTTTGCTCCCATGGTCCTAAATGAGGCCCTTCCCTTCAATGGCGCCCTCAGTAACACAGTGTGAAAACTATACAAATTTTTTTTTTCATATATTTTTTCTTGCCTCAGATTCTCTGGGGCAGAGTTTCGATTTTGCATTAATACAGTTTTTCGCTAATATGAAAGTCCAGGTTGGCCGCTGCCTTCAATTAACTCTCCTTTCTCATCCCTGGGTGTTCAGCCAGAATGTATTAGAAAATGCAAACCGATAAGAAAATTAAACAATAGAAAAGTTTTCTGTGATCCCGTGTGGGTTTGTTCAACGTTTGGAAGCATGCAAATGAGGCAGTTATATGAAGATATTCGCCAGGATCTAATCTGGTATAGACTGTGTTCTCATTAATAATTATCCTGCGAGATTCGTATGAAAGAGACCAGGACTGCTGCCAGGGACACCATTAGAAGAAAATACTTCAACTGATTCGAGTATATGATAGTTACACAGGATAGTCATATTTCCCCCTCTCATATTCAGTCACACAGGATGGGTTACATACATAGTGTAGATGAATGGTTCAGAGAACCGACTAGTTGATAAATTAGACACATGTGCAACATTTCGCCTACACAGTAGGCTTCTTCAGTCGAATACAGAAAGTAAGCAGGAACAGTAGAGATGTGAAGACGATGTAATCAGTCCATCACCCTTGAAGTCGTAGAATTTTGAGGTTGTCAGTCCCTCAGCCTGGAGAAGTTCAGTTCCATAGTCAGGAACTATCTGAAGATCAAGCGACAGTGCGGAGACTTAAATACTGTCGGAAGGAGAGGTGCAGAGTAGTAGTAGTAGTAGTGAGAATGTAGCCACTGAGAGGTCAGGTCCCTCTCAGATCCAACAGTTCTCACTTGAAAGGGTTGTCCAAGGTGTTTTCTGTACCAAGAGGCCATGTGTTGCAGTGTCTGACAAGATGAACATCAAAATGGTATACAATACCGACAGGTTGGTAGGTAAGACACATAGGCAACAGTTAGGCAACTTTATTCCGAAACGTTTCGCCTACACAGTAGGCTTCTTCAGTCGAATACAGAAAGTAGGCAGGAACACCTTGGACAACCCTTTCAAGTGAGAACTGTTGGATCTGAGAGGGACCTGACCTCTCAGTGGCTACATTCTCACTACCACTACTACTACTCTGCACCTCTCCTTCCGACAGTATTTAAGTCTCCGCACTGTCGCTTGATCTTCAGATAGTTCCTGACTATGGAACTGAACTTCTCCAGGCTGAGGGATTGACAACCTCAAAATTCTACGACTTCAAGGGTGATGGACTGATTACATCGTCTTCACATCTCTACTGTTCCTGCCTACTTTCTGTATTCGACTGAAGAAGCCTACTGTGTAGGCGAAACGTTTCGGAATAAAGTTGCCTAACTGTTGCCTATGTGTCTTACCTACCAACCTGTCGGTATTGTATACCATTTTGATGTTCATCTTGTCAGACACTGCAACACATGGCCTCTTGGCACAGAAAACACCTTGGACAACCCTTTCAAGTGAGAACTGTTGGATCTGAGAGGGACCTGACCTCTCAGTGGCTACATTCTCACTACTACTACTACTACTCTGCACCTCTCCTTCCGACAGTATTTAAGTCTCCGCACTGTCGCTTGATCTTCAGATAGTTCCTGACTATGGAACTGAACTTCTCCAGGCTGAGGGACTGACAACCTCAAAATTCTACGACTTCAAGGGTGATGGACTGATCACATCGTCTTCACATCTCTGCTGTTCCTGCCTACTTTCTGTATTCGACTGAAGAAGCCTACTGTGTAGGCGAAACGTTTCGGAATAAAGTTGCCTAACTGTTGCCTATGTGTCTTACCTACCAACCTGTCGGTATTGTATACCATTTTGATGTTCAACATGTGCAACACTTGGACTGATGAAGCCACTGTGTGGCGAAACGTTTCCTCATTAAAGATACCCAAGTGTTGCACATGTGTCTAATTTATCTACATACACAGTGTTGAAATGTATCAGTCTGAACTGGGAGACTTCAGATTCCTCAGCTATCTAGATCTCATATTAGCACTGACATAATGGATACCTCGTAACAGGCCCGTCAGCACATGACTCTCATAACAACACCGTCACCTTAGACCACATAATAGCTCAGCCACCTCAGTCCACGATAAGAGGCAGTCAGGGACGTGAGGAAAAAGGGAGAAAGTATTAGAGAAAAAAATGGGTGTTACCCGTAAATGAGTGGAGAAATTGCCTACATTGGGGTACATCATCAATGTGCTGCTACTCTAGTGTGTGTGAGTGAGGAGGTAGGGGTGAGGAGATTTACGTAGGATGAGGGATTGCCTCAGTACACACAGGCAGGATACAACCACGTGGGTTGAGGGATTACTAAAAGACACCTCGGCAGGATTAGAGATTGCTGCAGGACACACAGGCAGGATGAGGAATTACTGCAAGACACCCAGGCAGGATGAAGGATTATTACTGGACGCCCATGTAGCATGGTGCTTGCGCATTGCGCATACGAGTATAGTCTCAAATTTCCTCACATTTTTTCCAAATTTTCATCCCAATTCGTGGACCCGGTAAAATCTTACTGTGGACCTCATACAGTCTGTGGACCCCTGGACCCCTATGGTCCATTGACCATTGGGGGCCCAGGGGGTTCACAGCATTATCTTTAAAAGTCAGTGCGAATGAGCTAGATCATTGTAAGAAATTAGAGGGGAGGGACCAGGAGCTCCCTCTGCCCGTCATACTAGGCTGAGGTTGGCGTCGCCTCTCTCACCTCATGCGAAAATATTCGCTTCAGTGTGTATTTTTTTTCCGTTCCACCCTTCTGTTTCACGTTGTAAATCTTTGCAAACAAGCGAGCGCCTCTGTCTGCCCCATTCACTTCTTTATAGGACCACTTGTTTTTTTTTCAGTGTCCATCAGTCGGGAATACATTCTCTCTCTCTCTCTCTCTCTCTCTCTCTCTCTCTCTCTCTCTCTCTCTCTCTCTCTCTCTCACTCACTCACTTCACGCTTCAGACTACATTCAGGCAGAGATCAGAGGTGGTGCTGCAGCACTTAGTGACTTGTTCGGAGGACAGAGGTTGCCTGTGAACAGTCCGAATACTCTTAATGAACATTCTGAGCGCTGTAAATGAACAGTCCGAGCGCTTTTAATGAATTGTCTGAGCACTGTTATTCAACAGTCCGAGCACTATTAATGAACAGTCCGAGGACTCCAGCCTTTATTGGACGAGTCGCTCTCAGTCTCCAGCAACTCATTTTAATGAAGAAAATATATACTTAAAAAAAAAAAAAGCAAGGAAATACTTGTTCTAATTAATTATTGCTAAGACTACCAACAATATGTTAGGTCAGTAGACACACGTGCTACGTTTAGCTCACCAGAAGCTTTGTTAAACCAGTGAAAGTAATACCATGCATGGACACAGGGTTTGTGAATTGAGTCCAGAAGGCGGGCCATTGAAAATCTCTGAAGGAAGAGAATGTACTTAAACTACGTTGCTTAGAATCTGCAGTTTTGAGATAACAGGTGCACAGGACACGGAGGAACAACACAACAGTGATATCATTAACCACTTTGCATCCCACCTACACTAATAATAATAATAATAATAATAATAATAATAATAGACCCACAAGGCTCTCACTACACCCATTAGGACCAAGAACTAGAGCTCCCTCTCCTCGGTAACTCAAGCAATTACTAACACTCCTTCAGAAACGCCCACACACCAAAACTTGGAGCAGCCGCTGCTGCTGTAGCTGGAATCTTAATTTACCTCCAGGAACCTCTAATAACTCTCTCGTAACTACTCAAACCATAGCAAAAAAAAAAAGCGCAACTTTCTAAGTATTTTCAAAAATATTTTGAGAGCATTTCTTCCAGAATTTTTCATAATTCTAAGATCAGTTCACTTTTCCCACCCCAATTTTTCTTATTTTTTTTTTTTTAGGAAAAAATGAAAAAGTATCTTCATCATTTTTTTTGGTGGGGGGGGGGATGATAACTTAAACATTAACTTTAACGACCTAATCTTGAACATGTTAGTGTAGAGTGATTTTTTTTTTTACCTATTTTATGATTATCTAATAAATATTAAATGTTATCTATTTTTCTTTCAAAACTTGGAAAAGTATTTTGATTTTTGGCTACAGTGTTGGCGAGGACGGACAGAGTGAGACCTGGAGTACGACAGAGAAACAAAAAAATATGATAGTGAAATAGCATGACAGTATTTTACTATCATCTTATAATACTATCATGCTACAATGCTGTCATGCTACATTACTATCATCCTACAAAGGCAACATCCTACGATAGAGCATTCTACATCATTCTTCTCTAGCACTATTCTACGATACCAACATTTTACAATATATCATGCTATTATACCATTGTGAAAACCTGGTATCGATACCGATAAAATGAGAAAAAAAGAACTTAAAACAATCGGAAAAACGTTTCTATTCCGGGACTTTGGTCACACCTATGACAGAAAGGCAGTGCTTAGCGCCAAGCTGCGAGCGAAGAGAGGTCAAGTTAGGTTTCGGCAACGTTAGGTCAGTTTTAAGAAAGAGTGGAGGCGAGGTCACCTGACGGCCGTGTCAGGGTGTTGGGGGGGGGGGGGTGATGCATGTTCCCGAAATATGTGGGTAAAAGTACTGAAGAGGTTGCAACTTCTTGCTGAGTTGTTCGATAGTGTCCTTATTAGAAACTGCGATTAGCGATGCTTTCAGGCGCCATCGTGTGTCCAGCACTGGTTTGGTAATGACTGGTTCGGCCTTTGTCGATCCCTCACATCTCTGTGCAGCCTCTCCTTCCTGATAACAGCATTATACTTCTCTATTACAACCCAGGATTCAAATGGCCTGTTACCCCGGGTGTAATGGGAGCAAATAAACACAGTAGAAAAAGTTTAGACTTATATTATCCTTCACCAATTTATAACAGCAATAAGTACACTATGTACAGTGATAAGTATAGTGCACTCCACGGTAAGCAAAGCAGAAATAGAAGCCACAAGATAGCAGACCGTGCTTCAACCAGCTCTAGAATGGGAATGACAAGGGCAGACAGGAGAGCGGTACCCACATAACCTCTGCGATTGCCAAAACCATCTTCTTATTGGCTAGAACCTGGTCACTAGTTGAACGACGGGGCCCCATCATCAACTCTTAGCAACCTGGTTCGCTGGTTGGGGGAGATAGCCTGTAAATGAGGGTGTGTACATGCGCCGAATAAAGGTTACGTACTCTTTGCATGCCACAGGTCAGGTTATGTCAGTTTTAAGAAAGAGTGGAGGCGAGGTCACCTGACGGCCGTGTCAGGGTGTTGGGAGGGGGGGTGATGCATGTTCCCGAAATATGTGGGTAAAAGTACTGAAGAGGTTGCAACTTCTTGCTGAGTTGTTCGATAGTGTCCTTATTAGAAACTGCGATTAGCGATGCTTTCAGGCGCCATCGTGTGTCCAGCACTGGTTTGGTAATGACTGGTTCGGCCTTTGTCGATCCCTCACATCTCTGTGCAGCCTCTCCTTCCTGATAACAGCATTATACTTCTCCATCACAACCCCTGCCTTTCAGTACCAGCATTACACCTCTCCATCATAACCGCTCCTTTACAATAACAGTTTTTTTAAAAGTATCCCCTCCATAATATTTCCCGTCCAGTACAACTGTAGCCTCCATCACACATTCTGCTATCAACACAGCTTTTAAACTTTCTCCATCGAACCTCTCCACTACAACCTCATCCATCAGACCCTCCTCCACCAGAACCTCCCACTATAGTCTCCTCCGCCACAAAATCCTCTACCTCATCCGCCTCCATTAAATCCATTACCACAGCCACACCCATTACATCTTCCTCCACAACAACCCCCACAACATCGTCACCAATTACAACCTCCTCCACAGCAACCCCACCACACCCTCACCCATTACAACCCCACTACAACAACCCCCACCACACCCTCACCCATTACAACCTCCTCCACAGCAACCCCTACCACACCCTCACCCATTATAACCCCACCACACCATCACCCATTACAAGCTCCTCCATCACAGCTCACCAACACAATACCATCTCCAAGAGCAGTCTGGACGTGTTCCCCCACACCATCAATCTAGGGACTAAAACTCCATTATCCTAGACAAGTATCTGGTCTCACCTGCGAATATTACTAAGAAGGTATATGAGAAGTAGATGAAATGGCAGATAACTATTGAATAGATAAGAAAAGAAACAGTGAGATGATGGGGAAGTAGCAGATGGAATTAAAACCACTAGAGGGGATGGAGAACTTGCGGAAGGGATGGAGATCTGGCAAAGGAGATGGGGGAATAGACTGCTTGAGAGGTTGGAAGCAGGTACATAAGGGGCACAGTTGGAAGTTAAAGCCACATATGAGTCATAGAGATGTCAGGAAGTATTTCTTCAGCCTCTGGATGGTTGGGAAGTGGAATGAGACGGACAAAAAAGTGGTGGAGACGGGGCCTACCAGAATAGGAGGTAGCGAACTTGGCGAATTTAAAGTTAAGATGCAGGGCCAGGAGCTATGAGTCGACCTTTGCAACCACATACAGACAAGTACATATAAATAAACACATACACACACACACACACGCACACACACACACACACACACACACACACACACACACACACACACACACACACACACACACACACATATATACACACATACACACACACACACACACACATACATACACACACACCTAAGAGGTATGTCCTACGAGGAGAGGTTAAGGGAAATCAACCTGACGACACTGGAGGACAGGAGAGATAGGGGGGACATGATAACGACATACAAAATACTGAGAGGAATTGACAAGGTGGACAAAGACAGGATGTTCCAGAGATTGGACACAGTAACAAGGGGACACAGTTGGAAGCTGAAGACACAGATGAATCACAGAGATGTTAGGAAGTATTTCTTCAGCCACAGAGTAGCCAGTAAGTGGAATAGTTTGAGAAGCGATGTAGTGGAGGCAGGATCCATACATAGCTTTAAGCAGAGGTATGATAAAGCTCACGGGATAGTGACCTAGTAGCGATCAGTGAAGAGGCGGGGCCAGGAGCTCGGACTCGACCCCCGCAACCTCAACTAGGTGAGTACAACTAGGTGAGTACACACACACACATACACACACACACACACACACACACACACACACACACACACACACACACACCCACACATACATACATACATACACACACACACACACACACCCCCACACACACACACACACACACACACACACACACACTTGACTCAGGGGGTTGGGTGGGGTCTGGGCTGACCAAACACACTAGACTCCTCAGAATGTTTACTTTAAACTAAAGTTGCAATGTTTCCCACTGCTCAGAGAGGCCAGCAAGAGGAAGGCAAGAGCTATGAATTTGTGTTGCATATATTGCGATATGATCTGTATGCATGCACATATGCGTGTGAGCATGTACGTACATGACCACACATGTACGCACATGTATACATAATTTTTGATGACAGGAGGATAATATATGCATATATATATATATATATATATATATATATATATATATATATATATATATATATATATATATATATATATATATATATATATATATATATATATATATATGATTTTAAGCAATTAATAATACTGCGACTAGTCGGGGCTCGAACCCGTGTTATTTTAGCCCGTCTGATGGGAAGCAAGTCAAAATTCACGACGTTCTAATCACTGGGTCATCAATCCTACAAGCATCATTTACCGCACTACGCATGTTCTTGATGCGAGGACATACGTGGCTGTGGTAAGCTCAGAACTAATTTCGTTCTACTCCCGTTTGAATTAATAACCTTCTCGAACAGTACACATATTAATGCACCACGAACAAGTGGTTTTTAAGTAAGTAACAATACTGCGACTAGCCAGGGATCGAACCCGTGCTATTTTAGCCCGCTTCGTGGGAAGCTAGCCAAAATCCACGACGGTCTAATCTCTAAGCCATCATTGCTACAAACATCAGGTACCCAGTAACACTGGGCATGTGTGTGTGTGTGTGTGTGTGTGTGTGTGTGTGTGTGTGTGTGTGTGTGTGTGTGTGTGTGTGTGCGCGCAATTCGTGCAGCGCTACCTACATTCCTGGCAGTCTTCTCGCTCTTTGGCTGATGTCTACTTATTCCTTCTTCTGCCTGCAGTCCCCTTCTCTTTGGTATTCACCCTTTATTCATTTTTGTTTTCAGCGGCAACGTAAACACGTGTCCTTTATCTCCCCCACACCATAGGCTGGTAACACTGCTGCTGAGAACCTGGTAACATTGCTTTTGAGAGCCCTGGTAACACTGCGGCTGACAATCCAGTAACACTGATTTTGAGAGCCCTGGTAGCACTTCTGCTGTGACTCTGTTAACACATTATGTTAACACGGTGTTGTGGTAGCAAGGTGTTGTAATTGTGGTAGAAAGGTGTTGTGGTACTGAGGTGTTATGGTTGTCGTAGTAAGGTGTTGTGGTTGTGGTAGCAAGGTGTTGTGATTGTGGTAGAAAGGTGTTGTGGTACCGAGGTGTTATGGTTGTCGTAGTAAGGTGTTGTGGTTGTGGTAGCAAGGTGTTGTGATTGTGGTAGAAAGGTGTTGTGGTACCGAGGTGTTATGGTTGTCGTAGTAAGGTGTTGTGGTTGTGGTAGCAAGGTGTTGTGGTTGTGATACCAAGGAGTTATGGTTGTTGTAGGTGTTGTGGGTGTGGTAGCAAGGTGTTGTGGTTGTGGTAGCAAGGTGTTGTGGTTGTGGTAGCAAGGTGTTGTGGTTGTGGTAGCAAGGCGTCGTGGTTGTGGTAGCAAGGTATTATGGTTGTGATGGCACAGCGTTGTGGCTCTGTTTAAAGAATGCGACGCTTCTGTTGGCTTTAGGGGTTTGAGGCTCCCGTTGCCCCTGCCTGGCTATTCTCAACAGTAAACATTACTAACCAACAGGACTGCAGAGAGCAAACAAACTTTTGCTTCTATGGTAAACATTACTTTGTTTACGTTTGAAATTATATGGGCGAGTGAACTCCGCAAGGAATTTTCCTCTGCTTTTATTCGGAACGTCTTTCATCGTCGTATTGAAAACTTCTTCCGTACTGAAATTGTCACATTCAACTGCTAAGAACTATAAGTTTAAACTACCGACGATTTCTGTGGCTAACGTATGAACGTTTACCTCAGGAAGATGAGACTGGAATGTTTTCATGCCTCATATTTCATGCTATGAGGCTGGATTTTAGTCCTTCGTGCTCAGCGGAGATGTTGATAAATACTGTCAACAATGATGCGAATGTGATGTAAATGGTTTAGAAAACTGACAAGTTGAAGAATGAGACACTTGTGCAACATTTGGGGATTTTTACTGAGGAAACGTTTCTCCAGCCAGTGGCTTCTTCAGTCCAATACTGAGAAGAACGATGGAAGACAAGGAGGAGTCTGAGGTACTATCCTTGCACGGGACCTAGGACTGACCCTTGTGGAACCCCACTAGACACATGTACTCACTCTGACACCTCGTCAAGTACCAACACACATTCTTTTTTTCCTGTCAGGTATTACCTGATACATTGCAGTACTTTCCATACTATTCCTGCCTGTTCCTCTAGCTATAAGCACATCTACTCCACCGTTCTTCTTTGTATTGGACTGTAGAAGCCACAAGAGTCTTTCTTCAACACTACTGCGAATACAAACACCACGTAAGGGAAAATAATATTGAAGATAATGTGTGCTGTAGTCACTTTTGGTGTAGTCAACTGAAAAATCACGAATAGGTGATCTTATATATACCACCACAGTTTGAAAGATTAGAAATAAAGATTAGGATTATATACGGAATGGTTGATGAGGTACAGGAATAATTGGACTTATTATGTATTCCAGTCACTTCTGATTAGGTTACAGCGATGGGTGATTGTTTCCTGGTTTGTGTTCTAGTTACAGAGATTGGGTGAATACTTAATGGCTTCAGATCAATTTACAGCGATTAGGTGAATATTTCTTGGTTTCTGACCATGTTACAGAGGTTGGCTGAATAAATCCTTGGTTCTGGCCAAGTTAGAGTAAGTGAATATTTCCTGACTTCTAACCAGGTTAGAGCAAGTGAAAACTGTTTAAACGACCAAATAAATAAAGTTTACAGGGGAGGAGGGTCGGGGGATGGCTGAAGAGTTATTGGGGTGGGGAGGGGATGAATGGTGTATAATGGCTTGTTTACAGAGTTAATGGGTAGTTTAGTGCGTCTACTGAGAACCGTTTCCGAATAAAATATGGGTCCCGAGGCTAATAACAGGCAATTATGAGAAGTTTCGAGGATTTGGCAGGTAAGGTTCCAACCAGACTTGTTTGTACAACACTTGATTTGGTATGGGAGGTTGTTGATGCTGTTGCTGCTGCCGTTATTAGCAGTGTTGGTATAAATTACCAAATTTAGGTCACCCTGCCTCGGTGAGATACACACACACACACATATATATATATATATATATATATATATATATATATATATATATATATATATATATATATATATATATATATATATATATATATATATATATATGTTGTGCCTGTGGGCACAACAGCTGGAATATACTGAGACAGTGTGTTTTACCATAGAGTCAAGTGCCTATACTTGCTGAACTTGCTTTTTCCTATGATCAGTTGCACCGCTCCGTTTACTAATACTAAATGGAAACATAGGGGGCAGTAAGAGCAGGTGCACATGTATAGCCACACATCATTACTCTGCCGTTTCCCAGATATATAATGTGATCCCATTGTGGTGGATAGCAGGTTTATGATGGTGCACAGTAGGGATCTAGCTTCTCTCTACTCTGGCCACTGGCTGTGGCAAGACTTGTTTAAGATAACGTTGTTGGCTTCGTTGTGTCTGATGTGTTAACCTTCGTGACATTCACAGTTTAGACCATTTGCTCCATTCCGAGCGGCTGCCACCACGTCATGAAACACTGACAAAAAAGTGATCTTCCAAATAAATTAAATATTAAAAAAAATAAAAAACTCATTCGCAAACTATTGCCTAAAAGTCAGTAAAATCTGTTAGTTTTCCTTACATAGTTATTAAAAGTAAGGTTCACGAGTGAAAAAATCTCATCCAGTGTTGAGCTTCTCCAGTAAGTTAACCTGAGAGTAATGTCATGAGTGTCTCGTAGTGCTAAGTATAAGCTACGTTTAACTATTCAAAAAAAAAAAAAAAACAGAAAAAGAAAAACGAAAGCTTTTCTTAAATAACGGTCTGGTTCATGAGCATAAAGTTTATTATAATTGTTCATAACATAAGTATCTTGGAGCTGGTACGATGGCGAGAGAGAGAGAGATTAAGTACTTACAAGCCTTACGAGAAACGTACATAACTAGTGAAAACTACCAGGTAGAATAACTGCAAATTCGGTGGTTCGGTACTCTCACTCTGACAAAAAAAAAGATTAGCTAAGAAATGGATTGCATTACAACCCAAGCCAACTTTATAGGTTGGATTCCACATGGCGGAGCTCCAGAAAAATGTTGAATTCTACCTCGAATAGTAGAGTACAAGTTACAACACCGTGGCTGCAACACTTCACAATTAGCTCAGTATTTGAAGAGGAGACTTAAGACGATGTTGCAGCGTCTACATCATCCGTGGCACCGTCTACACTACCCCATGCACCATCCACATAATCCGTAGCATCATCTACGCCACCCGCAGCATCATCTACGCCACCAGTCTCGACATGTAGCCCGGCATGACACAGGATCAAAGTACCTTCTGCATTCGCAAAATAATTTCATCACTTTTCCCCGGAGATATTGAAGACAGTGCCGGTAAAGCTGCCATCTTCAGTAACTTCGGTGAATTCAGGTGTTTTAACTTCGACGAGAACGCGAGACGAAGCTCCGCGAGGCCTCGTAACACTCGCAGCGAGGTACCACAATGGTATCGAGAAGGCTCCAACTGTTATATAGAGCACATACAACGAGGTTCCACAAAGTTACTCACTGTGTGGTGTGTATCTTCCTTGTGTCTTGGAATGCGGAAATCTCTGGTCACTCGTCACCGGCTCTGGGGAAGGAAAAAGATGTATCATGACGGGTTTAATAATAATAATAATAATAATAATAATAATAATAATAATAATAATAATAATAGTAATAGTAATAATAGTAATAATAATAATAATGTAACGTTACAGGTGTTTGTAATATCATCAGAAAGGACAGATTAAACCCGTAACCTTCATCCATTGCCTAGGAAAATGAGAGGCAACTAGATCTGGCGCCAAGAAAGAGGGTGTTAGGCCCAGTGCCTTGGATCGAGAACGCATCACCCCCCCCTCCTATCCCTTAAGGAGAGGAGACGTTATGAGCGAAGAGGGTGAGACGAGAGACCAGAATCTTCAACACAAAATTCTGAATGCAAGCTAAATGTTGTAATAACAATAACTTATTACACTCCCGGTAATGGAAGAAGCGCGCGCGCATACACACAAACACACATACACAGATGTAGTGGAAGCTGGATCCATACATAGCTTTAAGGAGAAGTATGATAAAGCTCATGGAGAGGGAAGAGTGACCGAGTAGCGGCCAGTGAAGAGGCGGGGCCAGGAGCTGTGAATCGACCCCTGTAACCACAACTAGGTGAGTACAACAACTAGGTGAGCACACACACACAAAGTCCTGATATGTATATACATGACGCGACTCTCTCCTACACAGACACGCACTGCGTGCCAATATGTGTATGTAAATTGCAAAGACAGTACAACATATTTATCTGTACGCATAAACCTCAAAAAAAAACGCACACGAAAACGCACAAATTACGTACTTGCTGCATTTTCCAATTAAATAACTAAAAAAAAGTATGAAAGCAAGAAAAATGTTGATACGACCTACAGGTGTGGCTACGACCACACTGTGTTGACCAAGTGTTTACTGGGACGATGTTTTGCTCAGAGCTTCGTCAAGCCATCATAAACCTCTACCCAGAGCGAAATGTTCTCTCTTACCATGAAAACCTTGATATACCTTCTCTACTTAAGAATTTTAAAACCAAAGTTGTATATAAAAGTCTTGATACAGTAAAAAAAAAAAACTTGTGATAAAAATTCCCTAAAAAAAATGTTGATGGCTGTGTCTACGAGATTCCAGGTTAAAATTGTAATAAAAATTATTACGGTCAAACTTGGAAAAGTTTTGAACTAAGATTACAACAACATAAATATAGCATTAGAAATGAACAAGTGTCTAAGGTTCTGTTTCTCCATGTGAGAAATTCTAACCATCCAATTGATTTACAAAAGGCCGAGAAAGTTTTATCAAGCAAGTCTATAGTTGATAGAAATATAATTGAATCAAGCTTCATATAAAACTGGTTTTGATTTTAATATGAACATTGGTTTAGCGTTGTACAAATCGGATTCATTTATAAGTACTAAAATTTGGGAAGAATTTAGGCTATGGGACGTGTGTAATGTATGTGAGGTGATATTTC
The DNA here is from genome assembly GCF_038502225.1 of Cherax quadricarinatus. Lineage (NCBI taxonomy): Eukaryota > Metazoa > Arthropoda > Malacostraca > Decapoda > Parastacidae > Cherax > Cherax quadricarinatus. The sequence goes on from NC_091324.1 coordinate 30,276,427, forward strand.
AGGTTTGTAAGTCTTCAGCTGTTCTATTATTTTTACAGGTCCTTGAAAAGGTGAGAAATCACGAAAGCACTTGGAATTTCACTATGTTTTCACAGTGGTTGTTTTGCATATTGTGATATCACCTGTTGACTGTGATCTTAGTGAATATATATATATATATATATATATATATATATATATATATATATATATATATATATATATATATATATATATATATATATATATATGTATATATATATATATATATATATATATGTATATATATATATATATATATATATATATATATATATATATATATATATATATATATATATATATATATATATATATATATATATATATATATTTTTTATTTTTTTTTCTACAAGTCGGCCGTCTCCCACCGAGGCAGGGTGACCCAAAAAAGAAAGAAAATCCCCAAAAAGAAAATACTTTCATCATCATTCAACACTTTCACCACACTCGCACATTATCACTGTTTTTGCAGAGGTGCTCAGAATACAACAGTTTAGAAGCATACACATATAAAGATACACAACATATCCCTCCAAACTGCCAATATCCCAAACCCCTCCTTTAAAGTGCAGTCATTGTACTTCCCATTTCCAGGACTCAAGTCCGACTATATGAAAATAACCGGTTTCCCTGAATCCCTTCACTAAATATTACCCTGCTTACACTCCAACAGATCGTCAGGTCCCAAGTACCATTCGTCTCCATTCACTCCTATCTAACACGCTCACGCACACTTGCTGGAAGTCCAAGCCCCTTGCCCACAAAACCTCCTTTACCCCCTCTCTCCAACCCTTTCGAGGACGACCCCTACCCCACCTTCCTTCCCCTATAGATTTATATGCTTTCCATGTCATTCTACTTTGATCCATTCTCTCTAAATGACCAAACCACCTCAACAACCCCTCTTCTGCCCTCTGACTAATACTTTTATTAACTCCACACCTTTTCCTAATTTCCACACTCCGAATTTTCTGCATAATATTTACACCACACATTGCCCTTAAACAGGACATCTCCACTGCCTCCAACCGTCTCCTCGCTGCTGCATTTACCACCCAAGCTTCACACCCATATAAGAGTGTTGGTACTACTATACTTTCATACATTCCCTTCTTTGCCTCCATAGATAACGTTTTTTGACTCCACATATACCTCAACGCACCACTCACCTTTTTTCCCTCATCAATTCTATGATTAACCTCATCCTTCATAAATCCATCCGCCGACACGTCAACTCCCAAGTATCTGAAAACATTCACTTCTTCCATACTCCTCCTCCCCAATTTGATATCCAATTTTTCTTTATCTAAATCATTTGACACCCTCATCACCTTACTCTTTTTTATGTTCACTTTCAACTTTCTACCTTTACACACATTCCCAAACTCATCCACTAACCTTTGCAATTTTTCTTTAGAATCTCCCATAAGCACAGTATCATCAGCAAAAAGTAACTGTGTCAATTCCCATTTTGAATTTGATTCCCCAAAATTTAATCCCACCCCTCTCCCGAACACCCTAGCATTTACTTCCTTTACAACCCCATCTATAAATATATTAAACAACCATGGTGACATTACACATCCCTGTCTAAGACCTACTTTTACCGGGAAGTAGTCTCCCTCTCTTCTACACACCCTAACCTGAGCCTCACTATCCTCATAAAAACTCTTTACAGCATTTAATAACTTACCACCTATTCCATATACTTGCAACATCTGCCACATTGCTCCTCTATCTACTGTATCATATGCCTTTTCTAAATCCATAAATGCAATAAAAACTTCCCTACTTTTATCTAAATACTGTTCACATATATGCTTCAATGTAAACACTTGATCTACACATCCCCTACCCACTCTGAAACCTTGCTCATCCGCAATCCTACATTCTGTCTTACCTCTAATTCTTTCAATTATAACCCTACCGTACACTTTTCCTGGTATACTCAGTAAACTTATTCCTCTATAATTTTTACAGTCTCTTTTGTCTCCTTTCCCTTTATATAAAGGGACTATACATGCTCTCCGCCAATCCTTAGGTACCTTCCCCTCTTTCATACATTTATTAAACAAAAGTACCAACCACTCCAACACTATATCATCCCCCCTGCTTTTAACATTTCTGTCATGATCCCATCAGTTCCAGCTGCTTTACCCCCTTTCATTTTACGTAATGCCTCACGTACCTCCCCCACACTTACATTCTGCTCTTCTTCACTCCTAAAAGATGGTATACCTCCCTGACCAGTGCATGAAATTACTGCCTGTTTCTTCCTTAACATTTAAAAGTTCCTCAAAATATTCTCACCATCTACCTAATACCTCCATCTCCCCATCTACTAACTCCCCTACTCTGTTTTTAACTGACAAATCCATACTTTCCCTAGGCTTTCTTAACTTGTTTAACTCACTCCAAAATTTGACAGTGCCTCTCCCACTCTATCATCTGCTCTCCTTTTGCACTCTCTCACCATTCTCTTTACCTTTCTTTTACTCTCCATATACTCTGCTCTTCTTATAACACTTCTGCTTTGTAAAAACCTCTCATAAGCTACCTTTTTCTCTTTTATCACACCCTTTACTTCATCATTCCACCAATCGCTCCTCTTTCCTCCTGCCCCCACCCTCCTATAACCACAAACTTCTGCCCCACATTCTAATACTGCATTTTTAAAACTATTCGAACCTTCTTCAACCCCCCCACTACTCATCTTTGCACTAGCCCACCTTTCTGCCAATAGTCGCTTATATCTCACCCGAACTTCCTCCTCCCTTAGTTTATTCACTTTCACCTCCCTCTTACTTGTTGTTGCCACCTTCCTCTTTTCCCATCTACCTCTTACTCTAATTTGGAGGTCCCTTGATGTTTCGCCCACGTATAACTTGTTGCAGTCATTACAAGGGATTATGTATACCCCTGCAGAGGATGGAGGCTTGTCCTGCCTACTACTGGTGATGTCCTTGATGGTCGTGGTTGTGGAGGTAGATACTTGGAATGATGTTTTGGCAAAGATGTTGGAAACATGTTTGGCAATGGAGTTGGTGGGAAGGACTATGTACCTCTTCTCGGCAGTGTCTTCTCTGGGTGTGTTGAAGATGTTTAGTGCTCGCCGTCTGCAGTCTCTGATGAAGTGACGAGGATAGTGGAGTTTGGAAAATACTTGTTCAATTATAGTGCATTCTTCCTCAAGGAACTCGTTGCTGCAGATTCTGAGTGCAGCAGGAAGAAGCCTATAATTACACCACGTTTGGTTTTGGTGTCGTGGTGAGAGTAAGAAGTGGAAGATCGTTTTGGTTGGTGGGGGTTTTCGATAGACTTTAAAGAAGCAGTTCGTGGTCAGCTTTGCACATATATATATATATATATATATATTCTTCTTTCAACAAACCGGCAGTATCCCACCTAGGCGGGGGTGACCCAAAAGGAAAAACGAAAGTTTCTCCTTTTAGATTGAGTAATATATACAGGAGAAGGGGTTACTTGCCCCTTGCTCCCGGCATTTTAGTTGCCTCTTACGACACGCATGGCTTACGGAGGAAGAATTCTGTTCCACTTCCCCACGGAAGTAAGAGGAAATAAACAAGAACAAGAACTAGTAAGAAAAATAGAAGAAAACCCAGAAGGGGTGTGTATATATATGCTTGTACATGTATGTGTTGTGTGACCTAAGTGTAAGTAGAAGTAGCAAGACGTACCTGAAACCTTGCATGTTTATGAGACAGAAAAATGGACACCAGCAATCCCACCATCATGTAAAACAATTACAGGTTTCCGTTTTACACTCACTTGGCAGGACGGTAGTACCTCCCTGGGCGGCTGCTGTCTACCAACTTACTACCTAGGATATATATATATATATATATATATATATATATATATATATATTTATATATATATATATATATATATATATATATAACCTATTTTTTTCTGGTTGCAGCGATAATAGATATGTTTGTGAGGGACTGGCTGCACGTCAGCCGAGCTCTTATCAAGATCCCTGAAAGAAGATCGTAATTTACTCCCTCTGCTATTATTCTTACTCTGGGGCGAAAACAGGGATGATTTGCATAGTTATGAAGATGGGGGGGAAGGTTTAGCCCCCCTCTCTCTTTCTCTCTCTCTCTCTCTCTCTCACACACACACACACACACAATGCTGGTGAATTGAGACAAACGGAGAAATCCTCTTAAATGAGCAACACAAGTGGAATGGTAAACTAGGATTCGTTGAAGCACTCAGTAAATTAGAGTCTATTTGTAACAGTTTACCCGAGAAATTCCTGCGAACGGGACCTGACGCTGAGGGCAAGAGGGTACTAGTATTACTGCTTGTCGTATATGCTGCAATATTGTTATGATTCGGTTAAAGGCACTTTTAAAGCGAATGGAAACGACTTGACCAGTTAGAGTTCTGGCTACAATTTGCGAACGGAGTATCGAACGTCCACTACTTTCGTTGATGGTGGGAGTGGTGATGGTTGTGCGTTGTTGTTGTTGCGTGTGGGTGGTATTGCTGTTGCTGTCGTGGTTGTTGGTTGTGGTAGCGATAGTAGTGGTGGTGATAGTTGTGGTAATAGTGGTTGTGGTGATAGTATTGTGGTGGCAATGATAGTGGTGGTGGTGATAGTTGTGGTGGTGGTAATAGTGGTGGTGGTATTAGTGTTGTGGTGGTAATGATAATGGTGTGATAGTGGTGGTGGTGGTGAAGGTGGTGATGATGATGGTGATGGTAGTGATGGTGATAGTGGTGGTGGAGACATAACAGGTGACATTCTCTGTCATTAGCAGCAATGAGTCACAATTTCCAATCATAACAAAATCAGTTTCTATTAGAATTTAATTAGTTGTTAGTCAAAATATGTGGCGAGAGATCTGCGGTGGCGACCATGTTAAAGATGTTTGTCATCCATCTGTGGATGATTTATAATGGATGATTTATACTCTTAGTGGATGATTTATACGCCTAGTGCATGATTTGTACATCTAATAGATGATTTGTACGCCTAGTGGATGATTTGTACGCCTGGTAAATGATTTATAAACCTAGTGAATGATTTGTACGCCTAGTGCATGATTTGCACATCTAATGGATGATTTGTATACTAGTGGAAGATTTTTTACACCTAGTGAATGATTTGTATACTATTGGATGATTTGTACGCCCTTGTCTATGTATCAGTTTCTCGAGTCGAGTCGAGTCGAGTCGAGTCGAGTGAGATTATTCACTCTGAAACTGAAAGGCTGTAGTCAGCCATAAACATCGAGTCATAACATCGGATCCGACCGCCTCGTAATGTTTACCGCAAGTTCTAAAGCCCTGTTTACGGGAAGTTCGCTTTGAGGTATCTATTTATTTTCTGGGTTTCATCGCTAACAGTACAGTATTTAAAATGAACTTCTCACATAAGTTCTGATGAAAATGTCACGATACGTACATAATATATATATATATATATATATATATATATATATATATATATATATATATATATATATATATATATATATATATATATATATATATATTATATCCAGAGTAAACAAGTTAACAGAACAGGAACACCTAACACTTTCGACCGTTAATAGATACGTCTTCAGAGAAATTAGAAAGACATGCTAAGAGAGAGGCGTAAGCAAGTATCAGGGCATTAATAAACGTTTCGATCTCTTGTTAGAAGTGATGAAAGTCCCTGAACCGAAATGTTTTCTAAATTAATGTCCCAGTGCATAGAAACGTTTCTTTCTCTTGACCGCTTGTCAGTAGCCATTACTAAGGTATTTCCTCTGTAGAGTCACTTTAGAGAGTTCTTGAGCAACATTTCTTAAATGTTTGTTCTCTTCTGTCTCTATATTACTCACATACTTGTCTGTAGTCACTCATCCTTCCAACCATTAGGAAGAGCTGCTAGTTTCCACGAAGAGTTTTGTATAAATGCCCCAAAAAGAGCTTTGGTCTGTCTCTTCTGTTAATTCTTTCACTGTGGTGTTTTTTTTATATTTGTAGTCAAATATATAGTGATTTCTTCCTATATAAGAACAATAGATCAGTACAGTAGGCCTATCGTTTCATCCTAGGAAGATACTACTCACACCCAATCTTGCAGTAGGCCTACTACCCCATGCTAGAGAGGTTTTTCTCCCGCCCAACCATCCTCCCCCTAAATCTACATAAGGTACCTTAATCCCAAAACTTCCTCAAGAATTATATTGCTAATTAAATAATTTAAGACTATAATTAATACATTAAGTGTAATTATCCACTAATGAACATTTAACAAAAATTTAAATCAACTATTCTAAAAATATGCAAAAGTTAATTAACGAGAAAATAGTAATAAGAGTATATCTCATTAGCCAATATCATCTCATGTTGATGTTATTGTTAACTCGCCAGGGGGAAGGGGGCAAGGAAGGGAGGGAGCAAAGGAAGGGAAAGAGGAAGGGAGAGAAGAGGGAGACGCAGTTTTTTTTTTTTTTTATAAACAAAATGTGATACAGCATCAGTGTGCTGCTGTCCTATTCTGTATGATAGCTGAGGTTGGAATGGGAGACAGTATGACTACCTGAGGCATGGACGTGGACTGCCTAATGGAACAAGAAAGCCTAGAGATATTCTTGGATCCAAATGGCGACCATAACGAAGACACATGTGGATGAAGATTTTAGTGAGACAGTCACTCTTCGTAGAACTTTATCAAGCTCTACGCAGAGCTTTATCAAACTCTACACGTTGTTCCAATAAACGCTTTTTCTGTAACTTATAACTTATGTATTTTCCTACTCTTACTAGTCTGTCCTTTGTATTTGTAAGCACAGCATTAACAACAGAGTATATATACCAAAAGGTGTATGTTTCAGTGTGTGTATATATACACTGAATTCACTTCTCTTCATATATTTGTAAGTAAAGTATTTTTAACTGGTGCTGTTCAGGTAGCATACTGTCTTAATGACTCTTGTGTAGTCGATAGGCTATAAACTTAGCTACCTACAAGCACACCATTATTGTGAAGAAACGTGGAAATAACATCGCCTGTGATCTCTCCCACTAGAGTCTCGCAAAAATTATCTTGCTTAAACAAGCGTGTTGCAGCTCCTGCAGCTCAGGTAGGTGAAATGGTCTATTGCAGACAAGTATGAAGACAAAGACACAAATTCCAAAACAAGCTTTTATTGTGACAACTTTTAGCTCTGTTTAGAGTTTTATCAAGTAATTGTTGAGTTGTGTTGTTCGTGCAGCTGACCTGGGGCCCACCTCTCCTCTCCTGTATCAACACCGCTAATGACCCTCACCCATATGTGTCCACTCTTCAGAACTCTCTTCTCGGCGCCACTTCCCATACTCTGTTGGTTATTGTTTTTGTTTCTATTAACAGTAAAATTTATAGGCTGAGCTGCTATCCTGTCTCAGCTCATTTCAAAGCTCGGTCCCAAGGTAAACTGCCGCCCACCGTTGTCAACTAACACCTACATGTACGTACACGTTCACTTCTAGTCGAACAAGTCCGGCAGGTGTAAGGATACATGCCCACACGACTTGCCCAGCCTAGGAATCTAACCCGGTATCTATTCGGTTGTGAAGCGAGCGCTTTGCCAGTGAGCTATTATACATCACTTTGTGGAACACTCAGCTTTCACTCTTAAATTTCAATCCTTTAACTTGTCGAGTGTGATGGTTTTAACTCTGGCTGCTGGGTTGCCTCAGTCAACAACCATCAAGGAAGAGAGAGAGAGGATCTACTGGCAGTATGGTGAGGCACTCAACACAATTCTATTTTCCTCTCTTCTACTTTCTCTTCACTAGAGTGTTTCTTCCTTTTTATTCATACTCTTCGCTTCTGCGGTCTTCATGATCCTAACTGATATTCTCGTATTTCTTTCGTATCCTCTCCTTCCCCACCTCTCAATATATTCCTCCTCTCTTCCTCCTCCTCCTCCTCCTCGTACTTCTCTTTCTCGTCCTACTCCTCGTCGTCGTCATTGTCGTTGTTCTTCTATTTATCATCCTCCTTCCCCCATCTCCTCTCCACCTTCCACACATTCCCGATTAGCCGAGTACCAGAGTGCACTTCTCCACTTATAATGAAGCTATTACAAGAGCTAACGAGAGGTTCGCACTGCAGAGTGAACATCGTTATTACTGCCAGGAGGACCACCAAAGATGCTAACTTGACCATAATAATAATGAAACAATAACAGTCTTCCTTGAAGATCCACTCTACATGCTTAGGTCTTACTGAGGTCTTGCTTAGGTATTATTGAGGTCTTGCTTAGGTCTTACTGAGGTCTTGCTTAGGTATTATTGAGGTCTTGCTTAGGTCTTACTGAGGTCTTGCTTAGGTATTATTGAGGTCTTGCTTAAGCTGATTCGATCTCCAAAATGTGTAAAGCAAATGTATGTTTGTATTTAGGTATGTATGTGTGATGTACATGCACACACTAAATATCCATGTCACTTGACATCCATCCCATTTGACATCCATCCCACCAAACATCCATCCCCTTTCCCCAGTATTATCATACAAGCAGGGGACTCCTCCCACCCCCTGACAGGAAGCAGTGTCACTCCAGTGGTGCAGTGGTGGAAATGTCAGCCTTTGGCACTAGCTAACAACTAGGTGATAGTGCCAACAACTCTTCCGAGAGTGCCATCTCCCTATAGTCTCCTCCAGCACCTGTATTTACCTGTAAATATTAATAAATAATTTTCAGCTTTTTATTAATTATGTTTATAGTTACAGATTTGCAGTTGTCGAGTTATAAATGTCAGTTTGTAGTTATCTTTTTTTTTTATTACGTGTTTATGCACACCTGTTTGTGATTCCACAAAGGATTACATTTTGTTTACACTTATATTAGTTTCTTGCTATAGTTAAGAGCTTCTGATGTGGTGTCGTTTCTTCTTATTGATGTGGTTTTGCCTCTCATGCTGCTGATGTTGCTGCTGTTGCTGTTACTGTGATGGGTTTGCTGCTGTTGTTATTGTTGCTGCTGTTGCTGTTGCTATTGTTGTTGCTGCTGCTGTTACTATGATGGGTTTGCTGCAGCTGTTGTTGCTGTTGTTATTGTTGCTACTGCTGCTACTTTTACTATGATGGGTTTGCTGCTGTTGTGTTGTCACTACTGTTGAAATAACTGTTGTTGCTGGTGTTGTTATTGCTGCTGCTGCTGCTGGTGCTGTCGATGTTGCTGTTACTACTGCTGCATCGTGGCCAGGAAACAGCAGTTTTTAGTTGGTGAGAAAGTTTTAATGAAGGCGAATAAGTGGAGTGAGAAACGAACGAAGCGAGAAATATAAATGAGAGAGAAAGTTGAGGCGAGAGGGAGAGAAGAAGGGTGAGAAGAGCAAGGAGAAAAAATACAAGGGTGAGGGGAAAGTAGCAAGGGGAGAGGAACAAGGGTAAAGGGAGGAAAACAAGTGAGAGGAAAAGGGCGAGGGGGAAAGAGCAAAGGATGGTAACTTGAGTTCTGGAGGTGAGAAATGCAGTACCTTTGTATTAATAGTATATAGTACCAATAGACGGGTGAATGAGGCATATGTGCAATACATTCAACAAGGAATAGATGTGAACACTTTCAGTCTAGGGTGAGGGACTGAACACCTGGAGATGACTACTATACTTCTATCAAGACTGAGAGACAACACCTTGGAGATGACTTCTCGTCTACCATGGCTAAGCGACTGAACACTTGGAGATGACCTCTCCACTTCCACCAAGGCTGAGAGACAACCCTTTGAGATGATTTCTCCACTTCTATCAAGGCTGAGAGACTGAACATCTTAAAAATCTCTACTTCTTCAGCTACCTCTATATTCGACTGAAGAAACCTGATTTGCAGGGAAAAACCTTTCAGCATTAAAAATATCCATATGATGTACGTGTATCCTATTCATCTCAATGCAATACCTGTAAGAAGGTACCTGTAAAGGAGGATATTTACGGTGAATCACTGGATCGTGATTTCTGTGAATATTTGAGAAGACTGCTAAGGTGTGAGTGATGGTGAATGCGTTTCTTCTTTTGGTCTCCGTGCTAAGACACGTACTGCAGTAACCATAGGTTAGATCTTCCAGATTAATTATGTTATGGAGAGATAAATATATAGATAAATAGAGGGAGAGAGAGATATATACAGAGAGAAAGTGAGAGGAATCCTAACCTATTCTTGTAAAACCCCGTGTAAAAAAGAGAGAAACAGAGAGAGAGAGAGAGAGAGAGAGAGAGAGAGAGAGAGTAGAAGCATTACCCTTGATCTCCATCAACCTCCAATCCTGAGAGTGTATATATTCCGCGACTAGTGTATATCTATCCACGTAAATACACCGAAAGTTGACTGAACTCCCTATTTTAAGGGTTAAATCCTTTTAAATGTGGGTGTATATGGAAAGGAGACAAGAGGCCTTGTGACTCCCGTACAGTCGATCAGTCTTAAGCCTGACAAACTAGCTAATGTTCGAATGTTTGTCAACTTAACCCGTGCGTTGTCTCGTTCTCAGTGTTATGCAGAAGGTACGTGTGTTCAGTTCAGTGAGGTCTGAGGAAAGCGTCATTGAATGTCTGAGTGGATAAGCTTTTAATTTTGATTATTCTGCTTGCTGCTAGATAGGTAACGGAATGAGGTATCAAGTTGATAGGTAATGGAATGAGGTACCAAGATGATAGGTAATGGAATAAGGTACCAAGGCGATGGCAGTAAGACAAATGAAGTTATGCGAAGTCCTTTACCGACAACGATTCTCCCCCACACAGTCGACATTCATGTTCTGTGACTTGATCAAGTCACCAAAAATCCATTTTGTGACTTTAACAAGGTTCACTTCATGGGGAGGAGGAGGGAGGGGGCGAAACGTGGCCAAAAAAAGCTTTCATGTAACCTGCACATGTCACTTTTTGGCTACCACATGGATATACCGGAAATGGAACGACCATTCAGGGTTAAATGCTCATCCAAATCAATCCTACCTTACCCACCTCCTCCCCCTCCTCCATTTTCCCTCCCCATCCGCCTTAGCCTCTACTGTCGAGATAACTTTCAGCGGGGAGCACCCAGCAGGCGGAAGCTTGGGAGACTACGTGAAATATCTCCCCATTAAGGGCGAACGTGTCGGTCCTTTGCGTTGGATAATGGCCTTAATGGTGCAAGTTATAACGCGGGGCCCAGGCTGTGGAATTATCATTGGCCAGAGATGGTGTTTCTTCAGTATTTGTGATATATATATATATATATATATATATATATATATATATATATATATATATATATATATATATATATATATATATATATATATATATATATATATATATATATATATATATATATATATATATATATATATATATATATATATATATATATATATATATGCAAAACAACCACTGTGAAAGAGTAGTGAAATTCACTACTCTTTCACAGTGGTTGTTTTACATATTTTAAAATCACCTGGTTACTGTGATCTTATTGCATATATATATATATATATATATATATATATATATATATATCTATATATATATATATATATAATATATATATATATATAATATTTGTGGTGAGGCCTGCTGGATTCCAGGATCACCAGCAGGGTTCCTGGGTCTCCAGCAGGACTCCTGGGTCCCCAGCAGGGTTCCTGGGTCTCCAGCAGGGTTCCTGGGTCTCCAGCAGGGTTCCTGGGTCTCCAGCAGGATTCCTGGGTCTCCAGCAGGATTCCTGGGCCTCCAGCAGGACTCCAGGGTTTCCAGCAGGATTCCTGGGTGTCCAGCAGGATTTCTGGGTGTCCAGCAGGATTCCTGGGTCTCCAGCAGGATTCCTGGGTCTCCAGCAGGATTCCTGGGTCTCCAGCAGGACTCCTGGGTCTCCAGCAGGGCTCCTGGGTCTCCAGCAGGGCTCCTGGGTCTCCAGCAGGGCTCCTGGGTCTCCAGCAAGATTCTTGGATTATCAACAGGATTCCTAGATTACCAGCAGGACTCCTGGATCACCTGCATCATTCCTGGATCACCGGCAACATTCCTGGGTCACCGGCGGGATTTCTTGGTCACCAGCAGGATTCCTGGATCACAGGCAGGATTCCTTGTAGTTCTGAGGGCCAGAGAATGTAGAATGGCTCTCAGGACTGTGTGTGGGACCTATCATGGTGCTGTTAAGACCACAGTCTAACAACTTCACTTGAAGTCGCCTTCTCTAAGTCACACATCATGACTTTTCTCTCTTGTGAGATTGTTAAATCTCACACAAAGAGGAATAGAATGAAATTGGTGAGAGAGAGAGAGAGAGAGAGAGAGTGAGAGAGAATCTTTAATAATACTCCCTATGTATTCTTCTGGCAATAATACTTCAGCTGTTCGTGTTTGGCTATCTTTGAGAGCGAGTCTTTCACAAGGATACAGAGAGATAATCCTCTTCATAAAAGAGCCGAAAAAAATATGTATAAAAAATGAAATAAATACGAGAGAGAGCCTTTGGAACAAAGCTGCCTTTTACGACGCTCTCCTACGCTATTGCATTTTATTTACAAGGCATTTGCATTAGTCCAGAAAGCTAAGTGATTCCAGTTTTAAAAGCTCTCAAGTATTCTGATTACGCAATTTCTGGAACCGGTTCTTCGGGGATATATCTGAAACGATGTCTTTTACGAATTCGCCGTGCTTATTTAATTATAGGTGTGGTTGATTTGGTACTTAAGTAAGCATTGAGACACCTATAGTGTCTGTGAATAACCTTGTGGATGTTGGTGCCTCTCGTTAAATTTGTAGAGCAGTACAGTATCCGAACACACGTACACACACATTTTATAATATATATATATATATATATATATATATATATATATATATATATATATATATATATATATATATATATATATATATATATATATATATATATATATATATGCAATAAGATCACAGTAAACAGGTGATTTCAAAATATGCAAAACAACCACTCTGAAAGAATAGAGAAATTCCAAGCGCTTTCGTGACTACTCACATTATCAAGGAACTATCCATAGTTCCTTGATAATGTGAGTAGTCACGAAAGCGCTTGGAATTTCTCTATTCTCTCAGAGTGGTTGTTTTTCATATATATATATATATATATATATATATATATATATATATATATATATATATATATATATATTATATTATATTATATATATATATAACTTTGAGGAAGTTTTCTCAAAGTTAGCATGGCGACACTGGCTGGTGTCGCACCTCAAGCTATGAATTCTCATAAGAACATAAGAAAGAAGGAACACTGCAGCAGGCCTACTGGCCTATGCGAGGGAGCTCCAATTCTCCCACCGGCTTAAGCCAGTGCCTTGACCTAGTGAGGTCAGACACGTCATTTAAGGGAGGAGCAGTGCATCCGACCTAGTAGCACAAGCTAGTCAGGACAAACTCACGCCCACTCACACCCACTCATGTATTTATTCAATCTATTTTTAAAACTATCCAACGTCTTAGCGTCTATGATGGTACTCGAGAGTTTGTTCCACTCATCCACAACTCTATTACTAAACCAGTGCTTTCCTATATCCTTCCTGAATCTGAATTTTTCCAATTTAAAGCCATTGCTGCGAGTCCTGTCTGTTAGATATTTTTAGTACGCTATTTATATTCCCTTTATTAATTCCCGTTTTCCATTTATACATCTCAATCATATCCCCCCTAATTCTACGTCTTTCTAGAGAGTGCAGATTCAGGGCCCTCAGTCTATCCTCATAGGGAAGATTTCTGATACATGGGATAAACTTTGTCATCGTCCTCTGTACGTTTTCCAGAGCATTTATATCCATTCTGTAATACGGTGACCAAAACTGTGCAGCATAATCTAATTCACACTATACATTGCCCTCGGACACTGTATCTCCACTTCCTTCAGCCTCCACCTTGCTTCAACATTAGCACCCATATAAGATCGTTGGTACTACTATACTCTCATACATTTCCCTTTTTACATCCATGAATAACGTTCTTTGTTTCCATAGATGCCTCATTGCATCACTCACCTTTTTGCCCTCGTTAAATCTGATTCACCTCGTCTTTCATAGACAGATCTGCCGACAAGTTCACTCCCAAATACAGTGATACCTCGGAATACGAACTTATTTCGTTCCAGAAGGCTGTTCGAGCGCTGATACCGAACGGATTTGTTCCCATAAGGAATAATGTAAAGTAGATTAATCCGTTTCAGACTCCCAAAAATACACTTACGAAAGCACTTACATAAATACACTTACATAATTGTTCACGTTGTATCTGCATACATTTACTTCCTCCATTATTTTATTATTAAAGATTCGTCGGTATTTTCTCCCGGCCCGGGCCTTTTCCAAGTGGTGGCCCGGCCTTGGCTCCCTGTCTAGGGAGTGTCTGAGACCTAAGTCTCCCATGGGAGGAGGCACAAGTACCCCCTCATCTTTGGGACCAACTGTCCCCAGGCCTAGCCACAAGCTAGGCCTCTCTGTTCTGCTATCCCCGCCCCAAGGGGACTAATGGGAATGACAGGCTTGTGAGCTGCAAGCTCGGGCTCAGGCACCTACCCTGACCTAGAAGGGCTAGGCATGGTGTCGATCTTCCTCCATACTCCTGTAATTTGATATCCAACTTTCATTACCTAAATGTTTTTGTTACTCTCATCACCTTGTTCGTTCCTGTGTTCACTTTCAGAATCTGTCTATATGTTAATAAATATACATAAGTTCCAGGAGAGTATGAGAGCAGAGACAAGTTCTGAGTCGCTATAAATTTCTGAAGAAAAATGCTGAAGGTGAGGAACTGAAAAGAGTGCGAGACGCTCGACTGGGAAAATTCTCAGCCCGGACAGTATGTTTGGGAAAATATTTCACGAAAAGGAAGTGGAATTGAAAGAGGAATTTGGAAGAATCGAGTTAAAGATGGAAGAGGATATGGCAACACCTGAGAGTGTCATGTGAAAATATTTATATGTGTGTAGGCGAGAGAGAGAGAGAGAGAGAGAGAGACATAAATCTACGTTTCAGTCTCCTATATGTGGGATATTTGTGTAAGAGTAAAACAATCTGGTATTCGCTGTTGCTAGCTACACCTCTGACTCTTCCTTTACAAATAGCCCCGTCACGAGTCTCTCCCTCTCTGCTCTTATCATCCTGTTCATCTGCCTCGTCTATCCTATTTCTTTCCCCTCCTCATCCACGAACATAATTTTAATCCCTTCTGCCAGCTATCCTCGCATTTCTCTTGAACTAATCTTTCCATTCTCTCTCCCCACGACACCACTTTCCTCAGTGTCTTGGCAGAATTCATCAAATATCCGCTTTACTCAAAACACTAAATCAACTCATTCCCTTATTTCCAAAGAAGAATTTAAAAACCCAGATGTAAGCAGCATATCTCTAATGGATTCCATTAATGGTCAAAAAGTCTTACATCAGCTTAATGCTATGCGTGTTGTGGCAATGTCATGTCATCACGTACAGTGTCCTTAGTGAAGATGTTCTGGTGGAACCGAGATAAAGGGTTGATGTACGTTTTTCTAAGCTTCGATATACGGGTTCACTTCCGCCCTTCCTATTTAATGATTGGCTGATTTGCTTTACTGGGATTAAATCCTATCTACTAAGCATTGGTCATTAAGGCTGAATGTAACCTGCTCACCACCAGTCAAGAATACTTTATTATTATATATTTTATTAATTTATATTGTAATTAAATTATTATTGACATTATTATTATTATTATTATTATTATTATTATTATTATTATTATTATATATTCTTATTAATTTATATAGTAATTGTTACATTATTACTGTTACCATCGTTATTTTATTATTGTAATGAATACGTGTATTTTAAATTATATATTAATATAATAATTATTAGTTTGCTGATGATAGTATCTCTACCATCATCATAATTTAGGGTCTTTTGCTCTGCCAATAAAACTCTTGGTTGAATCCGAGAGGGGTAAGGTAGGTGCACCTTATTAAAACACTCACCCATGACTGGCTCCACACTGTAAAGACGGATGATGCTCAGATGCACGCCAGGATTTTGACATTTTCGGAAATCTTTAAATTGCGACATGATGTATTAATGTGTTTTTATAATATTTATTATTATTATTATTATTATTATTATTATTATTATTATTATTATTATAAATACCACTTGTGTTTATGGTTAATGTGAGGAAATGTTAGTAGTATTTAATGCAGACGTTTCCACACACACACACACACACACACACACACACACACACACACACACACACACACACACACACACAAAATACACACACACAATACACAATCGACAAGTGCCTTTGACAACTACTAACTACCGTACAGGAACTGCGTCTCGACCCCTCTGCAACCACAAATAGGTGAGTAAACACACACACATACACACATAGCCACATTAGGAGGAAGACAACAGTCAAGGACCAGGTGATAAGGCTGAGGAAAGAAGGTGGAGAACTCACAAGAAACGATCAAGAGGTATGTGAGGAGCCCAACACGAGATTTAAGGAAGTATTTACAGTAGAGTCAGGAAGGACTCTGGGGGGACAGACCAGATGGGGACACCAGCAAGGAATACACCAACAAGTGTTGGACGACATACATACAGATGAGGAGGAGGTGAAGAAACTGCTAAGGGACATCGATACCTCAAAGGCAATGGGACCGGACAACATCTCCCCGTGGGTCCTTAGAGATGGAGCAGATATGTTGTGCGTGCCACTTACCACAATCTTCAACACATCCCTGGAAACTGGGCAACTACCTGAGGTATGGAAGACGGCAAATGTAGTTCCCATTTTTAAAAAAGGAGACAGAAAAGAGGCACTAAACTATAGACCTGTGTCATTGACGTGTATAGTATGCAAAATTATGGAGAAGATTATCAGGAGGAGAGTGGTGGAGCACCTGGAACGGAACAAGAGTATAAATGCCAACCAGCACGGATTCATGGAAGGCAAATCCTGTGTCACAAACCTTCTGGAGTTTTATGATAAAATAACAGAAGTAAGACACGAGAGAGAGGGGTGGGGGTGATTGCATCTTCTTGGACTGCAAGAAGGCCTTTGACACAGTTCCTCACAAGAGATTAGTGCAGAAGCTAGAGCATCAGGCGCATATAACAGGAAGGGCACTGCAATGGATCAGAGAATACCTGACAGGGAGACAACAACGAGTCATGGTACGTAATGATGTATCACAGTGGGCACCTGTGACGAGCGGGGTCCCACAGGGGTCGGTCCTAGGACCAGTGCTATTTTTGGTATATGTGACCGACATGATGGAAGGGTTAGACTCAGAAGTGTCCCTGTTTGCAGATGATGTGAAGTTAATGAGGAGAATTAAATCTGATGAGGACCAGGCAGGACTTCAAAGAGACCTGGACAGACTGGACACCTGGTCCAGCAAATGGCTTCTCGAATTTAATCCTGCGAAATGCAAAGTCATGAAGATAGGGGAAGGGCACAGAAGACCACAGACCGAGTATAGGCTAGGTGGCCAAAGACTGCAAACCTCACTCAAGGAGAAAGATCTTGGGGTGAGTATAACACCGAGCATGTCTCCGGAAGCACACATCAACCAGATAACTGCTGCAGCATATGGGCGCCTGGCAAACCTGAGAACAGCATTCCGATACCTTAGTAAGGAATCGTTCAAGACACTGTACCCCGTGTATGTCAGGCCCATACTGGAGTATGCAGCACCTGTTTGGAACCCGCACTTGATAAAGCACGTCAAGAAACTAGAGAAAGTACAAAGGTTTGCGACAAGGTTAGTTCCAGAGCTAAGGGGAATGTCCTATGAAGAAAGATTAAGGGAAATCGGCCTGACGACACTGGAGGACAGGAGGGTCAGGGGAGACATGATAACGACATATAAAATACTGCTTGGAATAGACAAGGTGGACAAAGACAGGATGTTCCAGGGAGGGGACACAGAAACAAGAGGCCACAATTGGAAGTTGAAGACAAATGAGTCAGTGAGATATTAGGAAGTATTTCTTCAGTCATAGAGTTGTAAGGCAGTGGAATAGCCTAGAAAATGACGTAGTGGAGGCAGGAACCATACACAGTTTTAAGACGAGGTTTGATAAAGCTCATGGAGCGGGGAGAGAGAGGGCCCAGTAGCAACCGGTGAAGAGGCGGGGCCAGGAGCTAAGACTCGACCCCTGCAACCACAAATAGGTGAGTACAAATAGGTGAGTACACACACACACACACATACACACACACACACACACACACACACACACACACACACACACACACACACACAGTCTCGTTCTCTGCTGTTATTACTATTATTATTATTATTAGTAGTAGTAGTACTACTATTAGTAGTAGTAATAGTAGTACTATTAGTAGTAGTAGTAATAGTAGTGCCGGTAGTAGTAGTATTTCTCTTATTCCTTTTTTCCCTCTACTTCTTTTCAGTGTTTTGATCTACTGCTCCACAAAGGCCTCAATACGAGGCAAAATTCCAATATCAATACACTTTGTCATTTTACAAAAACCTTTTTGCAAATGACAATGTAAAATGACTTATTCATTTAGTTTTTCTTGTGAGGGATTCTGAAAACTGGCCTTAGTAAAAGGTGAAAAAAATGGGTGTGCCATTTAAAGTGATGAAAACTCTGACGTCGTAGAAGAAAGAGGTATGAAAATAAAACGAGGGAAAGGGGAAAGGGGAGTTAAATGTAAGGTGTAAAAACAAAAAAGTTAGGAGTTTTGAGAAGAGCTGAATCACATTAGAAATATTTAAGTTGCACAAAGTGTCTGTCTTAAGAGATTAAATATCACCCAAGCAACATAATCCTCTCTCTCTCTCTCTCTCTCTCTCTCTCTCTCTCTCTCTCTCTCTCTCTCTCTCTCTCTCTCTTTCTCTCTCTTTTAGAGATTAAATAACTCTTGACTAGTGGTGTACAGGTAACATGTAGTCACTAATAACCCTCATAGGCTTTAAACATCTGAGAGAGAGAGAGAGAGAGAAAGAACAGAAAAACATGTGAGTGGGAGATGAGATTCACAGGACAAACAGGAAATTGACTCGGTGACAAACGAGGTGGGAGGTGAAGGTAGCTGGCAGATTCAACCCACCCACCCACCTCAGCACTTGACACGGGCGTTTGCAGATTCAACCCTTGACGTGGGCGTCTGTATACTCAATCCATCCACCTCAGCCCATGCTGTAGGAGTCTGCAGGCTCCTTCCTAGCACCTGCAATACCTTTTCAAGCAGAACTTTCAAACTTGACTTATTAAGCGATGAACAATTTATCAGGCAAGCTTAGTCGATAATTTTTCCCTATCACTCCACCAAAATCAGTCAGAACATTATTAACAAGCTTTAAGTTAAATTATGCTAATTAATTTTAATTGGAACTTTAATAAGTTAAGTAAGAATTCGCTCTATTACATAATTTCTAAGCGGATAAAGTTAAACTGATAAGTTTGATTTGGTGCAAATTTAAGTTTGCATACCATGTGAAGTCTATTGAGTACATATACTGCAAACATTTTTTTCGAAATGGATGAACCATCTTGAGAGATCTTCTCCATCTTTGAAAAGTTCACGTTATTTGCAAGTAAAGGACCGTAGAACATAGCCATAAAATAAACATTAGACCACTTGGCCACAGATGCCTAAATAACGTAAAGTATCCAGCAGAACCGCCATCTTTCTCCTGACGCCGGGCACACCAGCGAGCCTTAAGGGACACGTATGTTCCCTCGTTTTCTATTAACATTCTCATTTTTTTCCATTATAATCTACCTTGTCCATAATTATTATCACATTTGCTTTGATTTGTAAGGTGTAGTCTAGGATCTTTCCTTTTAACAAATCTTTGAGGAAAGTTGTGCTGCAGATGTCTGAATAGGATGACAAAGTGTATAAATCTGGGGTGGAGAGAAGAACTAGTGAGCAAAGTAATATTTATGAAGGGATTTAGGGAAACTGGTTAGCCGGACTTTAGTCCTGGAGGCTGGAAAGCCATTGCTTGCACCCTGAAGGAGGGGTATAAATATTACAGTTCGGAAGGCAATACAGCTATTGAATGAATAACGATAAATGTATTTCCTTTCCTGGGTCACCCTACCTTGGTGAAAGAACGCAGATGTAGTAAAATAATAATAATAAATAAAGAAATAAATTAAACAAGATGCTATGACTGCTTGCTAGTTAATAATTTACTATAAAACTGAGAGGTGCACTGCTCTCAGTGTATATATGGCGATAAGTTTATTTTCACCCCTATTTTAAGGATTAAGTATTCTTGACTGGTGACGAGCAAGCTACATTCAGCCTTAATTACCGTTCGTGCGGTCGACAGGCTTTAAAACCCAATTCAGCAAGATTAGAATTAATGAACACAAGATCGCCTACAGCCGCGACCTTAAGAACGCCAGTTTAAAACACAAGGAGTATGTCAGACACCTTACGAAGGTGAATTACGCAGAGCAAAGTTACACCACTAAACTTTAACCTCACGTTAGGGCAGAGCTTAGCGAAAACAGCAATCATTGAAGTCATTTTAAACACTACAATCCCAGCCAGTTCTTTCAGGCTCGTTTGCATAACAACATTGCCTGCTTCAAGAGCGTCTTAAGACACGCCTTTCAGGCTGCACATGCATAGTGAGCATATATATGCAAAAATAGTCTTCAAGGGGAAAATGATGTCAGGAACGAATTTCACGTCTCTCCGTCCATAATTTTATTTCATAAACACGAGAGAAAGAGTAAAAAAAAAGGAGTTTCAAAGAATCTTGGTACTAACACCAGGAAAACCTTGATGCTAACAATACATAAGAAGGAATTGACATGGCAAAGAGTATATTCAAAATTATGGTGATTATGACACTGACTACTTCACTAGTTTATGCTGTATAGTCCTTGTGGCTTAGCGCTTCTTTTTTGATTATAATAATAATTCACTAGTTTACCTGAACTTTACCTGTCGACGGACTCGAGAGTGTTTTAACAACATCGGTTAGTTGTATCACGACAGTACAATAAAATCATAATAATAATAATAATAAATTTAATAATAATAATAATAATAAATTTAATAATAATAATAATAATAATAATAATAATTACAATACGTTATTTTATAAAAATGTTCAGCAGTGTCAGAAAACTGGAAAACACATGCAGTGCAAAGCATTTCAGTCAGTCAGTCAGTTAACCAGTTTCTCAGTTAGTCAGTCAGTTAACCAGTTTCTCAGTTAGTCAGTCAGTTAACCAGTTTCTCAGTTAGTCAGTCAGTTAACCAGTTTCTCAGTCAGTCAGTCAGTCAGTCAACCAGTTCCTCAGTCAGTCAGTCAGTCAGTTAACCAGTTTCTCAGTTAGTCAGTCAACCAGTTTCTCAGTCAGTTAGTCAATCAACCAGTTCCTCAATCAGTCAGTCAGTCAGTCAGTTAACCAGTTTCTCAGTTAGTCAGTCAGTTAGTCAGTCAACCAGTTTCTCAGTAAGTTAGTCAGTCAACCAGTTTCTCAGTCAGTCAGTCAGTCAGTCAGTTAACCAGTTTCTCAGTTAGTCAGTCAGTTAGTCAGCCAACCAGTTTCTTAGTCAGTTAGTCAGTCAACCAGTTTCTCAGTAAGTTAGTCAGTCAACCAGTTTCTCAGTAAGTTAGTCAGTCAACCAGTTTCTCAGTCAGTCAGTCAGTCAGTCAGTTAACCAGTTTCTCAGTTAGTCAGTCAGTTAGTCAGCCAACCAGTTTCTCAGTCAGTTAGTCAGTCAACCAGTTTCTCAGTTAGTCAGTCAGTTAGTCAGCCAACCAGTTTCTCAGTCAGTTAGTCAGTCAACCAGTTTCTCAGTCAGTTAGTCAGTCAACCAGTTTCTCAGTCAGTCAGTCAGTCAACCAGTTCCTCAGTCAGTCAGTCAGTCAGTCAGTCAACCAGTTCCTCATTCAGTCAGCAAGTCAGTCAGTCAGTCAACCAGTTTCTCAGCAGACAGATGGCTATTAAGTTTCTTATTTTAGAACTGGAATCAATATTCACTCTTGTCTCAAACATTTTAAAGAAAAGAGGAAACATAATTTCGACGTTAACATCCTCGGAGGAGATTTTCACTTTGACATGAAATTGTCGAGGAGAGAGATGCAGCATCCCAGCCATGGTGGTCTTAACCACGGAAGTTGCTGTCTTCACCTACTGGCAGACTGCGAGCACCAGTGAGAGGAAATGATGATGCTGCGAGGGAGATGAAAATGATGCTGAAGATGTGGTGAGGGTGGGGGGTGTTGATAATGTTGAGGATGTAATCTTCCAACTTGTTACGTTCTAAACTCCGGACTTGAGTCCTGGAAGTCCAATGCCTGCACTCTGAAAGAGGGGTGTGGATGTCTGTAGTTTTGAACGGAAGTGTCGGCTCCCCTCTGGAAAGACAGTGATGAAGTCCTGCATTTCTTTCCTCTGGCTTATGCAAATGAAAACACTGAGACCAAACACGTCGATCAGAGCTTTGTTACAGATACGCGATATTTGGCGAGAATAGGGTCAGTAAAGCGAGGGATACACGAATGTAAATTGCCTGAGGGTCAAAGTAAATACTTAAGGAGGAACTACGGACAGCATGATAAGCTCTCACGGTATTTTGAAGTACTGTTCAAGTGATAATCTTCAGTATGCGGCTATTCTAGTAAGATAGTTCGTGGGAAGCCTTTAAGAGTAACCCACCGTCTTGCTCCATCGATGAGCCCAGGATCACAAATCCCAACTGTCCTGGAGGAGATACGAGAGAGAAAGAGAATATATCTAATTCGCTAGAAGTACCACACATGGACACCGATTTCCGCAGGTCTAACTGCAGGGGGATATAATTACATAGCTACGCTGTTGAAATATCAATAGTAGAATGCGCTTCAGCGCAGCTGAAAGCCCCGAGACATTGATTTTCACCTCCTTCCCTGCTCTTATATTTCCACAATTTTCTACTTTCTGCTCTTACCACTTTTATTTTCGCACTTTTGGGAGATAAATTCGTACGCTGTTCGTTCGTCGACCTGCTTACCTACCTCCCTCTCTAGTACATCGACCTGCGTACCTCCCTCTCTCTCTAGTACATCGACCTGCGTACCTCCCTCTCTCCCTCTCTCCCTCTGTAGTACTTCGACCTGCTTACCTTCCTCCCTCCCTCTCTCTAGTACGTCGACCTACTCACCTTCCTCCCCCTCTCTCTAGTACTTCGACCTGCTTTCCCCTCTCCCTCTCTTTCCGGTACCTCGACCTGCTTCCCTCCCTCAGTGGCCTCTGTGTCCTTCCCACCTTACTACTTCTTCCCTCACTGCTTCCTTCCCCAGACTGCCTCTTCCCTCACTTCCTCCCTCGCCTTACTACCTCTCATGGCATGCTGCCTTTCCATTTTCATCACGACAATTTTTTTCCCTTCTTCTATAACCAATCTTCTCAACTAATATTCCTCACATTCCCGCCACACACACACACACACACACACACACACACACACACACACACACACGCGCGCGCGCGAATATATATATATATATATATATATATATATATATATATATATATATATATATATATATATATATATATATATATATATATATATATATATATATATATATATATATATATATAACAACGCGGCGATTAGGCAAGGACGGCACGACATATATATATATATATATATATATATATATATATATATATATATATTATATATATATATATATATATATATATATAACAACGCTGCGATTAGGCAAGGACTCGAACCCATGATGTTTTAGCCCGCCTCATGGTGAGCAAAAATCACATGATGCTCTAACCCACAGGACCACTCAAACCTACAAGAATCAAACACCCAGCAGAGCTAGGTGTTTTACCTTAGTCCAAGGACATACGGTGGTGTGGGTGCCTTTGAGCTAATATTCTACTCCCCGTTTAGTGTGCTAGCCTCCACAAGCAGTATTTATATTATTGTAATCACGAGAGTGGTATTTAATCGACAACACTGCGACTAGCCGAGGACTCGAACCCATGTCGTTTTGACCCGCCTCATGGTGAGCAAAAATCACATGACGCTCTAACCCACAGGACCATTAGTCGGAGTATTGTTGTTGATTAAATACAGTGCAATACAATCGCAGACAGGAGATCATAACAACGCACAACAAGCCACGGGGGAATGGAAATCTTCAGCTGAGGCTCTCTCACTTTGTTTCATGCTTCATCAGGAGCTATGGAATGTTGCAAGAGCTACAACAGGTAGACTGAGGAGAAGTTTTCTCAGAGAGAGAGACTCGAAATTAGCTGAGAAATCGTAAATCATCGCCATTTTTTAACATTGTAGTTAGCAAATCAAAGAAATTTGCTGCTGCCGAGGATTAGTTTTATAAAAGGAGCTCATTTTGAGAACATACTTTCTACTACTAATTTTGTGTGACATGGAGGAATATTTCCCTTGTGGACGGAGTTTTTAACTTGTAAGTGAATCTTCTTTATGGTGGATTACCTTATGTCGCGTAAGATAACTTCCAACTTCTAAGATAATATCTTCAACTTGAAAGAGAATCTTGAACCTGTAAAACCTCAAGTCAGAAGAGAAGTCAGGCTATATCTCGCTGTCTCTCTGGGGAGTTGGACAAGGAAGGAAAAACTAAGAGACAGTGAGCCCAGATAATAGAGACCCGGATAACTTATGACTCTCAAGAGAAAGAAAAATTCCGGGGATACTTTTAAAATAATTTCAAAGCACCGTGGTGGTACCAGTCACTCGTGGGTTCCAGCTCATGGGCCTTCTACTGTCAGGTTTTTGTTCTGACCGGACACTAAATTGGTTGTCCAAAGTTACGAAGAAATAACACTGGTAGTAGTAGTAGCATCAATAATAATAATAATATCGACAACTGCAGCAGCAACAATAACAGGAACAGCAACATCAACCTCAATAACTTAACACAAACAACAAGAACAATAACATCAGCTACAATGACAGAACAACATCAACTACACCACCAACTACAGTAACGATGGTCATCACGACATCTAGGACAAGTTTGGTACCAGTGCACATCTTGAACAAGGATGGGAAGCTTTACTCGGAGCAGGATTATTAAAACCTCATCTAGCAAAGAAAAGTACGTGTGTGGAGACAAGCATAAGAAAGCGAATTAAATACGTAGTGTACGTAATTCGATTTTAAAGACGAGGATAAATGTTTGTGTAGGGAAGGGAAAGTGTATCGTTTGTAACTTACCCAGGAACTTGAAGTGTAAAATATGTTTAAAAGCTTGTGTGTGTGTGTGTGAGTAACATTATGTTAAGTTAGGTTTGTCTTGGTTTAGAGTGATGTTAACTGTTAGGTGCTTCCTTAGCCTCATTTGATAACAGTGCTATATGACTGTATACCTTTGTTCGTCTATATAATTACTCGTAACTGCGCATTTGTAACTACAGAAGCAGCACTATGCTCTTGGTGTCCCTTTATCAGTCCTTATGCCATCACACAATTTTCTTGTTACATTTTCATTTGCTGTAGCGCCTATTATCTCCTTTTCTAATCCATTCCATCGTAGCGTTATTCTGTCTCTGTGAGCGTCTGTTAGTCTGGGTACATAATCAAGCGTCTCTAATTGTTTCATGTGAGACAGGTTACCAGGTGAGATTAATTCCATCGTGCCTATCAAGGACACTGTATCTGAATTCCACCTATAACATATATATATATATATATATATATATATATATATATATATATATATATATATATATATATATATAAACACGCTAGATAACAGGGATATCTTTCTACTCCTACTTACACTTTGGTCACACTTGACAGACACGCACATGCATATATATATACATACATCTAGGTTTTTCTCCTTTTGCTAAATAGCTCTTGTTCTTCTGTATTTTTTCTATTGTCCATGGGGAAGTGGAAAAGAATCTTTCCTCCGTAAGCCATGCGTGTCGTATGAGGGGACTAAAATGCCGGGAGCAATGGGCTAGTAACCCCTTCTCCTGTAGAAACTTACTAAAAAAGAGAAGAAGAAAAAACTTTATAAAACTGGGATGCTTAAATGTGCGTGGATGTAGTGCGGATGACAAGAAACAGATGATTGCTGATGTTATGAATGAAAAGAAGTTGGATGTCCTGGCCCTAAGCGAAACAAAGCTGAAGGGGGTAGGAGAGTTTCAGTTGGGGGAAATAAATGGGATTAAATCTGGAGTATCTGAGAGAGTTAGAGCAAAGGAAGGGGTAGCAGTAATGTTAAATGATCAGTTATGGAAGGAGAAAAGAGAATATGAATGTGTAAATTCAAGAATTATGTGGATTAAAGTAAAGGTTGGATGCGAGAAGTGGGTCATAATAAGCGTGTATGCACCTGGAGAAGAGAGGAATGCAGAGAAGAGAGAGAGATTTTGGGAGATGTTAAGTGAATGTATAGGAGCCTTTGAACCAAGTGAGAGAGTAATTGTGGTAGGGGACCTGAATGCTAAAGTGGGAGAAACTTTTAGAGAGGGTGTGGTAGGTAAGTTTGGGGTGCCAGGTGTAAATGATAATGGGAGCTCTTTGATTGAACTTTGTATAGAAAGGGGTTTAGTTATAGGTAATACATATTTTAAGAAAAAGAGGATAAATAAGTATACACGATATGATGTAGGGCGAAATGACAGTAGTTTGTTGGATTATGTATTAGTAGATAAAAGACTGTTGAGTAGACTTCAGGATGTACATGTTTATAGAGGGGCCACAGATATATCAGATCACTTTCTAGTTGTAGCTACACTGAGAGTAAAAGGTAGATGGGATACAAGGAGAATAGAAGCATCAGGGAAGAGAGAGGTGAAGGTTTATAAACTAAAAGAGGAGGGAGTTAGGGTAAGATATAAACAGCTATTGGAGGATAGATGGGCTAATGAGAGCATAGGCAATGAGGTCGAAGAGGTATGGGGAAGGTTTAAAAATGTAGTGTTAGAGTGTTCAGCAGAAGTTTGTGGTTACAGGAAAGTGGGGTGCGGGAGGGAAGAGGAGCGATTGGTGGAATGATGATGTAAAGAGAGTAGTAAGGGAGAAAAAGTTAGCATATGAGAAGTTTTTACAAAGTAGAAGTGATGCAAGGAGGGAAGAGTATATGGAGAAAAAGAGAGAGGTTAAGAGAGTGGTGAAGCAATGTAAAAAGAGAGCAAATGAGAGAGTGGGTGAGATGTTATCAACAAATTTTGTTGAAAATAAGAAAAAGTTTTGGAGTGAGATTAACAAGTTAAGAAAGCCTAGAGAACAAATGGATTTGTCAGTTAAAAATAGGAGAGGAGAGTTATTAAATGGAGAGTTAGAGGTATTGGGAAGATGGAGGGAATATTTTGAGGAATTGTTAAATGTTGATGAAGATAGGGAAGCTGTGATTTCGTGTATAGGACAAGGAGGAATAACATCTTGTAGGAGTGAGGAAGAGCCAGTTGTGAGTGTGGGGGAAGTTCGTGAGGCAGTGGGTAAAATGAAAGGGGGTAGGGCAGCCGGGATTGATGGGATAAAGATAGAAATGTTAAAAGCAGGTGGGGATATAGTTTTGGAGTGGTTGGTGCAATTGTTTAATAAATGTATGGAAGAGGGTAAGGTACCTAGGGATTGACAGAGAGCATGCATAGTTCCTTTGTATAAAGGCAAAGGGGATAAAAGAGAGTGCAAAAAATATAGGGGGATAAGTCTGCTGAGTATACCTGGTAAAGTGTATGGTAGAATTATTATTGAAAGAATTAAGAGTAAGACGGAGAATAGGATAGCAGATGAACAAGGAGGCTTTAGGAAAGGTAGGGGGTGTGTGGACCAGGTGTTTACAGTGAAACATATAAGTGAACAGTATTTAGATAAGGCTAAAGAGGTCTTTGTGGCATTTATGGATTTGGAAAAGGCGTATGACAGGGTGGATAGGGGGGCAATGTGGCAGATGTTGCAAGTGTATGGTGTAGGAGGTAGGTTACTGAAAGCAGTGAAGAGTTTTTACGAGGATAGTGAGGCTCAAGTTAGAGTATGTAGGAAAGAGGGAAATTATTTCCCAGTAAAAATAGGCCTTAGACAAGGATGTGTGATGTCACCGTGGTTGTTTAATATATTTATAGATGGGGTTGTAAGAGAAGTAAATGCGAGGGTCTTGACAAGAGGCGTGGAGTTAAAAGATAAAGAATCACACACAAAGTGGGAGTTGTCACAGCTGCTCTTTGCTGATGACACTGTGCTCTTGGGAGATTCTGAAGAGAAGTTGCAGAGATTGGTGGATGAATTTGGTAGGGTGTGCAAAAGAAGAAAATTAAAGGTGAATACAGGAAAGAGTAAGGTTATGAGGATAACTAAAAGATTAGGTGATGAAAGATTGAATATCAGATTGGAAGGAGAGAGTATGGAGGAGGTGAACGTATTCAGATATTTGGGAGTGGACGTGTCAGCGGATGGGTCTATGAAAGATGAGGTGAATCATAGAATTGATGAGGGAAAAAGAGTGAGTGGTGCACTTAGGAGTCTGTGGAGACAAAGAACTTTGTCCTTGGAGGCAAAGAGGGGAATGTATGAGAGTATAGTTTTACCAACGCTCTTATATGGGTGTGAAGCATGGGTGATGAATGTTGCAGCGAGGAGAAGGCTGGAGGCAGTGGAGATGTCATGTCTGAGGGCAATGTGTGGTGTGAATATAATGCAGAGAATTCGTAGTTTGGAAGTTAGGAGGAGGTGCGGGATTACCAAAACTGTTGTCCAGAGGGCTGAGGAGGGGTTGTTGAGGTGGTTCGGACATGTGGAGAGAATGGAGCGAAACATAATAACTTGAAGAGTGCATCAGTCTGTAGTGGAAGGAAGGCGGGGTAGGGGTCGGCCTAGGAAAGGTTGGAGGGAGGGGGTAAAGGAGGTTTTGTGTGCGAGGGGCTTGGACTTCCAGCAGGCATGCTTGAGCGTGTTTGATAGGAGTGAATGGAGACAAATGGTTTTTAATACATGACGTGCTGTTGGAGTGTGAGCAAAGTAACATTTATGAAGGGATTCATTGAAACCGGCAGGCCGGACTTGAGTCCTGGAGATGGGAAGTACAGTGCCTGCACTCTGAAGGAGGGGTGTTAATGTTGCAGTTTAAAAACTGTAGTGTAAAGCACCCTTCTGGCAAGACAGTGATGGAGTGAATGATGGTGAAAGTTTTTCTTTTTCGGGCCACCCTGCCTTGGTGGGAATCGGCCAGTGTGATAATAAAAAATAATAAAAAAATAATAATATATCCGTGGGGAAGTGGAAAAGAATTATTCCTCCGTAAGCCATGCGTGTCATAAGAGGCGACTAAAATGCCGGGAGCAAGGGGCTAGTAACACCTTCTCCTGTAAAAATTACTAAATGCAAAAGAAAAAGCTTTAGATTTTCTTTTTAGGTTATCCTGCCTCGGTGGGATGCGGCCGGTACGTTAAGAAAATATGTACGCGTGTAGTGTTATATACACAAGATTGTGTATGCTCTCGGCTTCCTATAAATCGACAATAAGTTGTCTTAGGAGCGAGTTCAGTATGCAGAGCTAGGTTGTAAAGCCTCTGAGTAAATATTATGTCAAATGCTTATGTCGCTGCGTGTGTAGGAAGGCATAATATTTGCCAAGATAACATATGAAAACATATGCACAGGATATACTCATATATTTGTACTTTTTTTATACTCATGTATTGAGACTCACCTATTTGTACTGGCCTGTGTGTGGCTGCAGGGGTCTAGTCTCGACTCCCCAACCGCTCGACTACTCATGTATGGTCACTTTATTCCTAAACTCACTGCTGTGTCTGAAAAAAATATCTTTAACTTTCTCCCTTACTCTGATTGCTTCTAAATATCTCTTCTCTGTCTGTCTGTCTGTCTCTGTCTGTCTGTCTGTCTGTCTGTCTGTCTGTCTGTCTGTCTCTCTCTCTCTCTCTCTCTCTCTCTCTCTCTCTCTCTCTCTCTCTCTCTCTCTCTCGTTCTCGCTTTTTACACAGCGTTTTAGAAGGGTAGGTTTAGGATTCCTAACTTTATTTACAAGCTAAGAGCTGTAACCTACACCTCCATCTCTCTCTGTCTCTCTCTCTTACTTCTTACTCTTGTCAAACATCTCCCACATTCACTCCTTCGAAATGTCTCTCACGCTCCCTCTCTCACAATTCGTGCAAGTTAAATATACCTACTCACCCTCACGCCGTCCAAGCCCTCGTGCGTTTTCTGAAGATTCATAACTATACGGGAACTTCTGGATGTCAGCGTTTTTAATTCCAGTTCAAGTATCAAATATTCCCCGCAAGGTTGACATACATAATTGTGAAAAAAAAGAAAGATGGCTAATTTCTTCACACAAGTGCCGGAAAAAGTTAGCTTACCCAGGGAGGAGGAGGAGAAGAGCGAGGTGTGGAGTGGTCGGAAATGAGCAAATTATCTCTGCTGAGTTAATCCCTCTTGAGAAAGTTTGTTTTACCTGGTGAAACGAGAAACTTTCCTTATCTCATTAGAAGATTTCTTTTTGTTTCCTGAGGAAGGGGTTACGATTATTAAATGTAAGAAAACAATGCGGTTTATTTCAATATGCAGAGTGAAGATTTTTCTCTAAAGATGAGAGTGCGCAGAGGGATGGGGGTGAAAGAGGTATTAAAATGATAGATTAGTGAATGGTAAAGAACAAGGTGTCTTTCAAACACACACACACACACACACACACACACACACACACACACACACACACACACACACACACACACACACACAAGCATGGCATGGATGGCATGGGCGAAAGGGACTACTTAGTAGGAACAATCCAGTCTGAGGGACATAAGGTGATAATTGCAGTAATGTACAACCCACCACAGAACTGCAGGAGGCCAAGAGAAGAATACGATGAGAGCAACAGAGCAATGATCAACACACTAGCCGAGGTGGCCAGGAGAGCACACATGGGGGGAGCAAAGTTACTAGTTATGGGTGATTTCAATCACAAGGAGATTGACTGGGAAAACCTGGAGCCCCATGGGGGTCCCGAAACATGGAGAGCCAAGATGATGGATGTGGTACTGGAGAACCTCATGCATCAACATGTTAGAGACACTACCAGAGAGAGAGGAGAGGATGAACCAGCAAGGTTGGACCTTGTATTCACCATGAGTAGTTCGGACATCGAGGGTATCATGTATGAAAGGCCCCTGGGAGCTAGTGATCATGTGGTTCTGTGCTTCGACTACATAGTTGAGCTCCAAGTGGAGAGAGTAGCAGGAATAGGCTGGGAAAAACCAAACTACAAAAGGGGGAACTACTCAGGCATGAGGAACTTCCTTCAAGACATTCAGTGGGAGAGGGAACTGACAGGAAAACCAGTACAAGAAATGATGGACTATGTAGCAACAAAATGCAAGGAGGCAGAGGAGAGGTTTGTTCCCAAGGGAAACAGAAATAATGGGAAGAACAGAACGAGTCCTTGGTTCACCCAAAGGTGTAGGGAGGCAAAAACTAGGTGTACTAGAGAATGGAAAAGGTACAGAAGACAGAGAACTCAGGAGAATAGAGAAATCAGCCGAAGAGCCAGAAACGAATATGCACAGATAAGAAGGGAGGCTCAGAGACAATATGAAAATGACATAGCATCAAAAGTAAAGACTGACCCAAAGCTGTTGTACAGCCACATCAGGAGGAAAACAACAGTCAAGGACCAGGTAATCAGACTGAGGAAGGGTGATGGGGAATTCACAAGAAACGACCGAGAGGTATGTCAGGAGCTCAACACAAGATTTAAAGAGGTATTTACAGTGGAAACCAGTAGGACTCCAAGAAATCAGAACAGGGGGGCACACCAGCAAGTGCTGGATGAGGTACATATAACCAAGGAGGAGGTGAAGAAGCTGCTATGCGAACTTGACACCTCAAAGGCGGTGGGACCAGACAACATCTCTCCATGGGTCCTTAAAGAGGGAGCAGAGATATTGTGTGAGCCATTAACAAAGATCTTCAACACATCATTTGAAACTGGGCAACTCCCTGAGGTATGGAAAATGGCAAATGTAGTCCCAATTTTTAAAAAGGGAGACAGACATGAGGCACTAAACTACAGACCTGTATCTCTAACGTGTATAGTATGCAAGGTCATGGAGAAGATCATCAGGAGGAGAGTGGTGGGGCACCTGGAAAGAAACAAGTGTATAATTGACAACCAGCATGGTTTCAGGGAAGGAAAATCCTGTGTCACAAACCTACTAGAGTTTTATGACAAGGTGACAGAAGTAAGACAAGAGAGAGAGGGGTGGATCGACTGCGTATTTTTGGACTGCAAGAAGGCTTTCGACACAGTTCCTCACAAGAGGTTACTGCAAAAGCTAGAGGACCAGGCACACATAACAGGAAAGGCACTGCAATGGATCAGAGAATACCTGACAGGGAGGAAACAACGAGTCATGGTACGCGACGAGGTGTCAGAGTGGGCGCCTGTGACAAGCGGGGTCCCACAGGGGTCAGTCCTAGGACCTGTGCTGTTCTTGGTATACGTGAACGACATAACGGAAGGGATAGACTCAGAAGTGTCCTTGTTTGCAGACGATGTGAAGTTAATGAGAAGAATCGAATCGGACGAGGATCAGGCAGGACTACAAAGAGATCTGGACAGGCTACAAGCCTGGTCCAGCAACTGGCTCCTTGAATTTAACCCTGCCAAATGCAAAGTCATGAAGATTGGGGAAGGGCAAAGAAGACCGCAGACACAATATAGTTTAGATGGCCAAAGACTGCAAACCTCACTAAAGGAAAAAGATCTGG
>NC_091324.1:30316723-30339223 GCF_038502225.1 Cherax quadricarinatus
ATCCACCTGTTTTACATTTAGCTCTTTTACACTTAAAATTGGCAACTGTTCATCTGTACACTTGAACTTATTTGAACGTTTTTTTGTTTTATTTTATGCAACAGAGAGCTTTGGAAGGCATTTGAGTCATTCCAGGAAGCTGGGAATAGGTTTTGCACATTCCAATTGTTCCATGAATCTTGTCCTAGTTACCGTACACCAACGTTGAAAATATGAGGCCGATCGGACGAGGCATTCTCGTGTTTCGAGTGAAATAAAAACAAACAGCTGGTGGAAGAACATAGAAAAAAGTCCCCCTTCGGAGAAATGTAATAAATTAATATTAGAACATACTCAAAAAAAACAAGAGCGAGGTATTGTAATTTTCGAGGCAGATAATGAACATGATACATATATTTCATACCGGCCACTCAGCGAGTACACAACTATCTACGGCCACTCAGCGAGTACACAACTATCAACGGCCACTCAGCGAGTACACAACTATCTACGGCCACTCAGCGAGTACACAACTATCTACGGCCACTCAGGGAGTACACAACTATCTACGGCCACTCAGGGAGTACACAACTATCTACGGCCACTCAGCGAGTACACAACTGTCTACGACCACTCAGCGAGTACACAACTATCTACGGCCACTCAGCGAGTACACAACTATCTACGGCCACTCAGCGAGTACACAACTATCTACGTCCACTCAGGGAGTACACAACTATCTACGTCCACTCAGCGAGTACACAACTATCTACGGCCACTCAGCGAGTACACAACTATCTACGGCCACTCAGCGAGTACACAACTATCTACGGCCACTCAGCGAGTACACAACTATCTACGTCCACTCAGCGAGTACACAACTATCTACGTCCACTCAGCGAGTACACAACTATCTGCGGCCACTCAGCGAGTACACAACTATCTACGGCCACTCAGCGAGTACACAACTATCTACGGCCACTCAGCGAGTGCACAACTATCTACGGCCACTCAGCGAGTACACAACTATCTGCGGCCAATCAGCGAGTACACAACTATCTACGGCCAATCAGCGAGTACACAACTATCTACGGCCAATCAGCGAGTACACAACTATCTACGGCCAATCAAGGAGTACACAACTATCTACGGCCAATCAAGGAGTACACAACTATCTACGGCCACTCAGCGAGTACACAACTATCTACGGCCAATCAGCGAGTACACAACTATCTACGGCCAATCAGCGAGTACACAACTATCTACGGCCAATCAGCGAGTACACAACTATCTACGGCCAATCAAGGAGTACACAACTATCTACGGCCACTCAGCGAGTACACAACTATCTACGGCCACTCAGCGAGTACACAACTATCTACGGCCAATCAAGGAGTACACAACTATCTACGGCCACTCAGCGAGTACACAACTATCTACGTCCACTCAGCGAGTACACAACTATCTACGGCCACTCAGGGAGTACACAACTATCTACGGCCACTCAGCGAGTACACAACTATCTACGTCCACTCAGCGAGTACACAACTATCTACGTCCACTCAGCGAGTACACAACTATCTACGTCCACTCAGCGAGTACACAACTATCTACGGCCACTCAGCGAGTACACAACTATCTACGTCCACTCAGCGAGTGCACAACTATCTACGGCCACTCAGCGAGTACACAACTATCTACGGCCAATCAAGGAGTACACAACTATCTACGGCCACTCAGCGAGTACACATCTACGGCCAATCAAGGAGTACACAACTATCTACGGCCACTCAGCGAGTACACAACTATCTACGGCCACTCAGCGAGTACACAACTATCTACGTCCACTCAGCGAGTACACAACTATCTACGGCCACTCAGGGAGTACACAACTATCTGCGGCCAATCAGCGAGTACACATCTACGGCCAATCAAGGAGTACACAACTATCTACGTCCACTCAGCGAGTACACAACTATCTGCGGCCAATCAGCGAGTACACATCTACGGCCAATCAGCGAGTACACAACTATCTACGGCCACTCAGCGAGTACACAACTATCTACGGCCAATCAGCGAGTACACAACTATCTGCGGCCAATCAAGGAGTACACAACTATCTACGGCCAATCAGCGAGTACACAACTATCTACGGCCAATCAGCGAGTACACAACTATCTACGGCCAATCAGCGAGTACACAACTATCTACGGCCAATCAGCGAGTACACATCTACGGCCAATCAGCGAGTACACATCTACGGCCAATCAGCGAGTACACAACTATCTGCGGCCAATCAAGGAGTACACAACTTTCTACGGCCAATCAGCGAGTACACAACTATCTGCGGCCACTCAGCGAGTACACAACTATCTACGGCCACTCAGCGAGTACACAACTATCTACGGCCACTCAGCGAGTACACAACTATCTACGGCCAATCAGCGAGTACACAACTATCTGCGGCCACTCAGCGAGTACACAACTATCTACGGCCAATCAGCGAGTACACAACTATCTACGGCCACTCATTAATATCTGTTTTGTTAACCATCTTTGGCTCCATGGTAAACTACTTTTATTTACAGATTAACAATGTCTGGCTACATGTATACAATCTGTAAACTATGTGTGGCTACATGTAAACTATCACTTGTTTCCATATATACTATTGTGGCTACATGTTAACTATCCCTAGCTCCAGATTTATTATGTATGGCTTCCTGTAAACTGTCTCCGGGTCCATATTTTTCTATATGCAATTCTGTGTTGTTACAATGGCTTTCTTCTGTCCAGTTTTTCTTGTCCATCGGGAAGAGATAGTTGTTGAATCTCCAAGTAGTAGCCAGGAGGCGGAAGGAAGCGATGCGAGAACCAAACAAAACCACCCGGACATGAATATTCATTTCTCTAAATCCTTCTGCTTCCTACCTCCTGCTTTCAGTTTTTCTTTGAGGGGAAAATTGCCACCTTCCTGCAACTTCTCTCTCCTCTTTCCCCTCTTCCTCCTCCTCCTCCTCCTCCACACTTCTCTCTCCCTCATTTAACATGAACCTCATTATAGCCCCTCCCTACAATCATCCAGCTTTGTTCTACCCTTTCCCTCCTCTTTTAGCTTTAAATGGCTATTCAGTCTCGTGTATGTCGGTTTGATTATGGAACTGAAAGATGTTCTTCAAATCTTGTCTTGGGTAAGATACTGTCCTTATTTTTGGTTTTCTTTTATTACTTTTGGGAACATTTCCCATATCCATCCTGTGGACGGTAGTGACTATTTTTATTGCGCACCTAACATCCATGTTGCAGACGGTAGGGACTATTTTTATTGCGCAACATCCATGTTGCAGACGGTAGGGGCTATTTTTATTGCGCACCTAACATCCATGTTGCAGACGGTAGTGGCTATTTCAGTGTGTACACTGTATCTGACCTGGGGGACTGTAGCGCAAGAGAGAACGACTGGCTATTGTGCACCCTAAATCTATCCTCTGGACATTTGCGGCTACTTTATTATTTACCCCAAACAGAGAGAGAGAGAGAGAGAGAGAGAGAGAGAGAGAGAGAGAGAGAGAGAGAGAGAGAGAGAGAGAGAGAAATCTGCATATTGCCAGTGAAAGACATGATAGAGGTTAGAGATCCTCTTCAGCAGATAGAAATATTGATTTTGGAATATGTTATATAGGATGAGAGGGTCAACATCAGTGGTCTCATCTCAGGGCTGGGTCGGTGTCATCTCAGGGCTGGGTCGGTGTCATCTCAGGGCTGGGTCGGCGTCATCTCAGGGCTGGGTCGGTGTCATCTCAGGGCTGGGTCGGCGTCATCTCAGGGCTGGGTCGGTGTCATCTCAGGGCTGGGTCGGTGTCATCTCAGGGCTGGGTCGGTGTCATCTCAGGGCTGGGTCGCCGTCATTTCAGGGCTGGGTCGGCGTCATCTCATGGCTGGGTCGGCGTCATCTCAGGGCTGGGTCGGCGTCATCTCAGGGCTGGGTCGGCGTCTTCTCAGGGCTGGGTCGGCGTCTTCTCAGGGCTGGGCCGGCGTCATCTCAGGGCTGGGTCGTTGTCATCCCAGGGCTGGGTCGGCGTCATCCCAGGACTGGGTCGGCGTCATCCCAGGGCTGGGTCGGCGTCATCCCAGGGCTGGGTCGGCGTCATCCCAGGGCTGGGTCGGCGTCATCTCAGGGCTGGGTCGGCGTCATCCCAGGGCTGGGTCGGCGTCATCTCAGGGCTGGGTCGGCGTCATCTCAGGGCTGGGTCGGCGTTATCTCAGGGCTGGGTCGGCGTCATCTCAGGGCTGGGTCGGCGTCATCTCAGGGCTGGGTCGGTGTCATCTCAGGGCTCGGTCGGCGTCATCTCAGGGCTGGGTCGGTGTCATCTCAGGGCTGGGTCGGCGTCATCTCAGGGCTGGGTCGGCGTCATCTCAGGGCTGGGTCGGCGTCATCTCAGGGCTGGGTCGGCGTCATCTCAGGGCTGGGTCGGCGTCATCTCAGGGCTGGGTCGGCGTCATCTCAGGGCTGGGTCGGCGTCATCCCAGGGCTGGGTCGGCGTCATCTCAGGGCTGGGTCGGCGTCATCTCAGGGCTGGGTCGGCGTCACTCAGGTCAGATGTGTGGACGCAAGGAAAAT
This sequence comes from Cherax quadricarinatus, assembly GCF_038502225.1. NCBI lineage: Eukaryota > Metazoa > Arthropoda > Malacostraca > Decapoda > Parastacidae > Cherax > Cherax quadricarinatus. Next base: position 30,321,324 of record NC_091324.1, read on the forward strand.
AAAAATTCCCTTCCCTTTACATTGCTTTGCTAAGCTTCAAGTGTGATAAAGATTAAAGTTTATTAAATGGAAGACGTGTGATTGAATCCAAAGTTGGAACTTTGAAGCGAGGTGAGGCAAGCCACAATATTTTCTTTACTAAGTTACTTAAGTCTTAGAAGCCTGAGTTTCTTAAGTCTTAGAAAACTTAAGTTTGTTAAGTCTTAGAAGACTGGATGAGAGAATATGCTAAGCACGGTGAAAGGATTTAATTTTGACAATTATTGTATATTCGTGGGAAATCGCTAAACCAATATGAGTCATACATCACTTGGAGGATAGCAGTTAGGTACGTTGAAGAGTGAAGGTAACTGCAGCCCCTTGGAACAAGAGCCCTTCACTATTTTGAAGAGAGTATACTTTTTAAATCAACTTCATTTATCAAGATTCTGAGACGGAGCTCAGTATGTTTATTATTATTATTACTACTACTACTACTACTACTACTACTACTACTATTCTGATTTCCCAATATCAGGAACATATTACTATCTTTCTGAGGAGTCAGTCGAGACAAACACCTGCGAACATAAACACCTGGAAAGACAAGAGAAACGCCTTAGAAGATGAACACCTGGGAAGACAAGGACGAAAAAAATTAAAACAACTTGAAAACACAAGTTAAATACCTGGGAAGACAAGCAACTGAGAGGACAAGACAAACAAAACAAAACAAAACAAACTTAAGGGGCCATCTGCTTGCTCTCTCACACACAACACTCCCATAACGCCCCTGTTAATCATTCCCACAACCATCAGTAGGAAGACGAAGAAGACGAATAAAAAACAGGAGCAGGAATAAGAGGAGCGAGAAAGGAAATAAAGGATATATATAATGGGGAAATTTAAGAAGAGGGAAGGTAGAGAGGAAAAGAGAGAGACAGAAGCGAAAGAGAAAAACTATTCAAGACACTTCTTTCTCCTCCTCCCACATCTTCCTTCCATTTTTCATTCTCCTCTTCTCCCTCCTCCTCCTTGTCCTCCCCTGTCCTGGAAGGAGTTATAAAGGGAGGGTGTGCCCTCCAGATAGGATATTTTAGGATATCCGGTTATGGAGTCTAGAGTCGCCTCAAGGAGGAGGATAATGTGATTTCAGCAGGATCAGGAAGAGTGTGGTCCAGGTAATGTAACTTTACTTCTTCGTCTTAACGAAACGACGTTTCTCTCTCTCTCTCTCTCTCTCTCTCTCTCTCTCTCTCTTAGTTTCATCTTTTTTATATTTTCTCATTTTCCTATTGTTTTCTCTCTCTCTTCTTTCCCTCTGTCACCATCTTCGTCCCGTTTTTTCCTTTCGAATATTCAGTCTTTCATAATTGATATTCCTATTTTAAATTTCTTTGTGAATTTCCCTTTCCATTTCTATCGCTATCCGTTTCATCTTCCTCTCTATTGTTGCTTCGTTTTTCACCCTTTATTTTTCTATTCATCCTAATCTTCCTTCACTTTCTCCTAAACTCTCCTTCTCTTTTAAGCCCCAATTCTCTTAATAATCTACACGGTTGATTATAATGGATTGTAATGACCAATCAGGAACGTTGACTTGGTCTGGGAACTGTAATGACTAATCAAGAACGTTGATTTGGTGGTCTGGGGATTGTAATGACCAATCAAGAGCATCGATTTTGTGTTTCCTTCACTATGTTATTGTAGAAGTTGACATGTACTTCACAAAACCGGAAAGCCCATTTACTGGCGTGGCAGTATATATATATATATATATATATATATATATATATATATATATATATATATATATATATATATATATATATATATCGACACAGTCCTCAAGGACAAATTGAATGACCTGGTGAGAATGGAGGAGAGAATAAGCAATCTTGATGCCCATGATGCTCTGTATCTCCTCACAAGGTGCCTTACTATTCCAAGACTCACTTACTTCCTCAGGTGTGCACCCTCTTTTGACAACCCAACACTTGACGAATATGACGCACACCTGAGGTCAACCCTTAAGAAGGCACTGAACCTGTCACTAGAGGATGAGCAATGGGATCAGGCAACCCTCCCAGTGCGACTGGGAGGTATAGGGGTGCGCAAAGCAACGCATGTTGCTTTACCTGCTTTTCTGTCTTCGTGTTTGGCTTCCAGTGCATTAGTCAAGAAGATTGTTCCCGAACGCTTGAGAGACATGGTAGGAGCTCAAGACCCCAGGTTTACTGAAGCAGCGATTCAGTGGGACACCCTTACAGATTCCTCCAGTAGACCAGCTCCTCCCAAAGAACACAAACAGTCCCACTGGGACAAACCGATCATGGAAAAAATCGCCATCACAATGCTCTCCAACGCCTCAGGAAAGGACAAAGCTCGTCTCCTGGCAGTGAAGGCACCACACTCAGGAGATTTCCTGTTTGCTGTTCCCAATTCCTCCTTGGGCACTCGACTAGACCCACAGGCCATTCGGATTGGTGTTGCTCTTCGCCTAGCCGCCCCCATCCTCACCGAACATAGGTGTATTTGCGGCAGGGCGACAGCTGATCAATTCGGACTTCATGGTCTCGTGTGTCACACAGCAGAAGGGAAGTATGCCAGGCATGAGGAGGTCAATGACATCATAAAGAGAAGCCTCGCCACAGCCCGTTGCCCAGCTCAACGGGAACCCCAAGTGCAGAGGTCTGACGGAAGTCTAAAGCGTCCTGATGGAGCCACTATGCTACCTTGGAAGGATGGAAAGCAGATTGCCTGGGACTACACATGCGCCGCCACATTGGCAGACACCTACTTGCCATACTCCGTAGTGGAAGGGGGTGGAGCTGCCAGCCACAGGGAGACTCAGAAGATCCGCAAATATGAAGACCTTCCCCCTTGCTATAACTTCATCCCAATAGGGTCGGAGACCCTTGGAGCATGGGGCAAGTGTGCTCTAAAGTTCCTAATAGAGCTGGGTGAAAAGCTCATTATAGAAACAAAGGACCACAGGGCGACCAGCTTCCTCTTTCAGAGACTCAGTGTTACGATCCAGAGAGGAAATGCCTGCAGTATTCTGGGCACGCGGCCCACCGCCGGGGAGCTGGACTAAGTATTCGAGATGTAGCACTGAGTTACCTATGTTGTTTTACTGTGTATCGTATTTTTGTGAATGTTTTGTCAATGTATTTTGTCTTTAAATAAAATATATATATATAATATAGGGGGTGGTTGGAGAAAATTCTCAAACAGCTTCAGGGAGAATCTTGAGTTTTCCCTGAAGCAAGTTTATTCTTTTCTCTGAGGATGAGGGTCCCTATAATAGTTCTAGAGGTGGTACCTTTAAAATATATATATATATATATATATATATATATATATATATATATATATATATATATATATATATATATATATATATATATATATATATATATATATCGTGAAAATTTTAGAAAGGACTTAAACGAGTTCTTGCTAATTGACCAGTTTTGCCTATTCGGCACGACACACACACACACACACACACATTATATATATATATGTATATATATATATATATATATATATATATATATATATATATATATATATATATATATATATATATGTATGTATATACCTCTCAGAAATTGGGGGTCAGGTCATGTGCCATTTTCCTGTCAGGTGCGAGGCAGCGTATGCAAATAAGACGCTGTTAAGTGCTGCTCTTTGGCCCGGCTCACATCTATCTTTTCGAGGCTGTGTACCCTCTTAGGACGGTGGCTCCCTCCTACTGGCTCCTCCCAGTCATAACGCCACGAAGACATAATAATTGCAAAGATAATAGGAGTATTTATCCATCGTTGGGTCCTCCTTCCGTCTTTTGATGAGTTGTCTTGACATCTCCACACAGTCACTCCAAAATTTCAGTGCACAAGCACACAAGACGAAAAGAGGATGTAGAGGAAGGAGCAATAGGGGAATAGCGAACAAATAGGAAAACAGGGTTAGACAATAAACTATTTTCTACAATGGCTATTTTTATGCTGTTGCATCTTGCTCGATTAGACATGGATCAATATTTCCACGATCTCATCTTGTTTGGCTGAATTATCCTGTCCCTACCACAGCATATATGCGGATATATATCACTATAATTGGCATACTGTTGATGACCTTAACCTAAATCCGTCACAACAGAGACCTCATTCAAGAAAAACAGTTCTAAAATTAACAAAGAGTTTCCCCTCTTCCCTCTTCTTGAAGAACTTAAATGGGATACGTTAAAAGAAACGGCCGTTTAATATTACGTTTCACGGATCGCTGAGCAGGTGCTGGAAACGTGTGGATTGAGTCTCGTGTTAGCATCGGTGTTGTGACGGACTTGCTGAGATCAGTCGCTGCGGCGCCATCCATTTCTAACAAGGTTTGTCTCATCTTCCTCCATTTTCCTGCTGTGCTATCCTTCTCGCGGTGCTATCCTCCTATTCCTCTTCCTCTCTGCTTTGTTATCCTCCTCCTTCTCTCAGCCATCTTTCTCCTTGCTCAGCCGTTCTTCTAATCACTGTGCACACATACAAGGACGCTGACTACTCCTCCCATACACGAAATTTCTTCATATAGAGTTCATATACTGCTCATAATTATACTAAACTGTCCGTTAGTGCAAAATGTCTTCCTTGTATTATAGTTTCGGATAATAAGTGTGTTTATTCACGTACACCATTCGTATTTTATTCTTAATATTTGTAACATGATCCGACGAAATAAAACTCGTCTGACAACAAAATTATCAGGAAGGAATTTAATACTTTTATCCAGTAATTTCTGACATTGTTGACAAAGCTCTGACTTTGAAGCAGCGATGAATGATGATGAAACATGAAGACCCAGACATAGGTAGATTTAATGAGTTATTGTATCCATGGTGAAGTACCGAACCTGTCAGGATTAAACAGCACCTGAGGAATGTGAGGCAGTTAGGCTTGATCCAGGGTAGGGAAGGGCAGCTCCAGTTCCTTCTATCAATAGCCCTGGGTAGAGACTGGTTATGTACTGAAATACATGAGTGAGTGACCGTTTAAATACCTTTGGCAACGGCTTCCTATCCCCTTGCTTATATCTTTGAAGGATGTATCTATAGTTCCTATTAAATGATTGAGAATACGGTCCATTCAGCACAAGGAATACTGAAGGCTCGAATCTCCGTTCGCTCTCACATATCAAAAGAAAATATACCCTATTCTTTTCCTCCTGTGCATTGAGTTGCTGTTGCAAGAGCGAGAGAGCAATACATGTACCTTATACACACGGCTTTGCACTAGTCACCAGTCACTGCCAATTCTCACTCAAAGCTCTCAGTGAATTTCCATCTCTTTTTTACCCCCCCCCCCGTCGACAGATATATTCGGTGTTTCTTCTCGCTATAACAACCACTTTTGTTCAAAGATGACATGTGTTGCCTCAGCGTATGCCAGTTTATCTTTCAGATTATTGCCAGCTTATTCTCTATATTTTCTTGTATGTCTATAGGCACTGTTTATGCATTTGTTGAAACGTTTTTTGCTGCCTCTATCGTTTAACTTTTTTTTTTTATGGGAAGACTATTCAGCTTAGGATGACTAAATTAATACATAGCATTAGAAATCTTCCTTATGAAGAAAGACTGAAGACTCTTAAGTTACATTCACTTGTTAGACGAAGATCGAAGTGTATAAGTGGAAGATAGGTATTAATAAAGGGGATATTAATTAGGTCTTGAGGATGTCTCTCCAAGAGAGAACCCGCAGTAATGGATTTAAATTAGATAAGTTTAGATTTAGAAAAGACATAGGAAAGTATTGGTTTGGAAATAGGGTAGTTGATGAGTGGAACGGTCTACCTAGTTGGGTTATTGAGGCTGGGACTTCGGGTAGTTTCAAATTTAGGTTGGATAAGTACATGAGTGGGAGGGGTTGGATTTGAGTGGGACTTGCACATCAGAGCTTATTTCTTGGGTGGCATTGAAAATTGGGTTGGGCAAATGTTTTGTTAGTGGGATGAATTGTAAAGGACCTGCCTAGTATGGGCCAACAGGCCTCCTGCAGTGTTCCTCCTTTCTTATATTCTTATGTTCTTATGTTCTAACAGACTTATTTTATTATTGCTCTTATTAAAATTTTTATTATTAAAATTATTAAAATTATCATTATTGTCGTTATTATAATGCATACGATAAAGTGAGAAAGTCGTCTCTATCAGCAACAGTTACCTGAAGCAAAAACGTGAATCCCATCCTGCCTTTGACCTTTCTGAATTCAAAACTTTTGCTTTAATGAGTTCATTTTTTATGAGACAAACCTGGCCTGTGTCTTACCTGTAGCTTGATATAATACTACATTATAAATTATTATTGTTGTTATTATTATTTTAATTATTATTGGTGTTGTTACTAATATTATTAGTAATATTATTATCGATATTATTATTTGTTATTATTTTACACATGGGGAGGGGCTGTATCCATAAAGATCATGCAGAGTTCCATGAATCAAGAACCCTTCACAACACTCCCTTCCCTTCCATCAACTTGAAGGGATACCCACAGCACAAACGTATATGCCACAGTGAACACACAGCATTATCATAACACGTATAACATAACCAACAGTAACAAAGTAAGCAAATCATGAATAACGAAAGTTGAGAGTAAGACACAAGTGCAACATCTGGGTATCTTTATTGTAGACGTTTCGCCATCCAGTGGCTTTATCAATACAAATTCCAGGACATAACTTGAAGACAGTAGAACTATGTACAGAAGATGAGGTAATCAGTCCCTCAACCTAGGAGTAGGTGCGAACAGCACCATAGTCGTGGAGATTCTGAAGGACATGTACATAACCTTCACAACTACGACATCTACTACTACAACAACTAACCCATCTCTTTGGGAAGGACCTACTTCCACTGGGGAATCCCGCCCACCAGTGAATTTGCCCTCGTCTGCTTCACCTGACGTTACTATATAAGCGCCAGGATTCTTTCTTCTGCTTCAGATTCTCCACGACTATGGTGCTGTCCGCACCTACTCCTAGGTTGAGGGACTGATTACCTCATCTTCTGTACATAGTTCTACTGTCTTCAAGTTATGTCCTGGAATTTGTATTGATAAAGCCACTGGATGGCGAAACGTCTACAATAAAGATACCCAGATGTTGCACTTGTGTCTTACTCTCATCTTGTCGGTATTATATACCATTCGTACACAATAACGAAAGTAACAGAAACTCGATATAACATAATCTCTCGTAATAACAGAGGCCGTTCCAAGAAGCTTTATATATATATATATATATATATATATATATATATATATATATATATATATATATATATATATATATATATATATATATATATATGAGCACAGAGTCCTCCATCGCAGCCAAAAGTTTTTTTTTAGCTTATGCAAATTTTAATTGTGGACCGGCGACGTTATCAAAGGGAAGGCCGTGTATACCAGACCATTATAACCAAACACATTACAGCCTAGATAAGGAGACCAAAGACCATCATTTTTTTTTTTTTTTTACTAAATTATGATTTTTTTTAGATCGCTTTCGTCTCTCCCCTCTGTCCATTATTATTATTATTATTATAGCAATTATTTTAATTATTAATAATATACTTTTATATTTTTATTAATGGTATTATTATAAATATATCAGAGAATTTAATGTGAGAAAAATGTGTAGTGGAAATAGGTGAAACTATAAATTGCTTTCCATAACCAAGTGGTCAATCACAACCCATCACAAACAGTTTGATTGATCACAACCCACCAAACACAAAACAAAGTAACAATGGTCCTCACCAAGACACTTAAAAACCATGAAAACGGCCATGTTTTGCGAGGTCTAGTAAGAGACCAGCTCAACAGATGTGAGTCAAATTTTGGGGAGCGGAAGTCCGTCGTTCTCTCCATCAGAGAGAACGACCAGACGCTAATGACTCACTTTCCTATCTTCGATATTTCTCGAGATACGACCTTAAGGACCTGGGAATTAAGAGCTAATTTGATTCTCATTAGCTGGACAAGTTAGGCTGTTAATGCAGTAATTACCTTGTCGGCCCTCCTCCTCCTCCTCCACAGTGGTTCTGCAGAATAATTAATGGGTGTTGTCTGGGTGATGCTCCGAGGATGAGGAGGATTTGGAATAAGGCTCTTAGGAACCTAGTCGAATTCCTCTACCCACTACGATGAATAAATTTGATTTCTATCTTGTCTTTTCCCAACAAAATGCGTATTTGCAGCATGCGAAATGCGTATTTGCGACGTACGAAATGCGTATTTGCTAAGTACGAAATGCGTATTTACGACGTACGAAAAGCGTATTTACGACGTACGAATGCGTATTTGCTACGTACGAAATGCGTATTTGCGACATATGAAATGTGTATTTGCGACGTATGAAATGTGTATTTGCGACGTACGAAACGCGTATTTGCTACGTACGAAATGCCTATTTGCGACGTGTGTGTAGTTACCTTCTGTCTAAGGCTCTTAAGACCAAGCAGATTCATAACCTATATATCTTTGTGTGTGTCATAACTGTTACTTCCGTCCCAGGTCATACATTTCTTTCTCTGGTTCCCATTTCTATTACTTTACACTTATTCCTTCAGTCTGTTCAGGTCTTTTTTTTTTATTTGGAAGTTTATTCTCCTTGCTGTGCCATGTTCTCTCAGGGGCGTCAGTACTTCCTTCGTTATTGCGAATTGCTTTCATTGTTTGTGGTTCGTCAGTGCCTCTTAAAATCTCCGCCACCGGCACTTGTTGCTTTACGAAGACCTGGAATCTACTGTTGAGGTTTCCCCCAGATGGTTTCCCTCCTTAAGTTGTATCACGTGATCGATTTGCTTTTGATTCTCTCCTGATGAAGAGGCGTCAGATGACGCAAGCCTACAAATAGTGAATGGAAAACACACTTACAGAATAAGCCGTTTATGTATTGATGTTTCGCCCACTGTGCTGCTTTGTTCGTGTGCCTTTGATTCTGCTGATGCGGCTGTAGAGTTGTATTAGCTTAGTCTCTAATTCTTCTGGTTCAGTTTCAGAGTAGCATTAATTTAATCTTTGATTCTGCTAGTGCAGTTTCAGGCAGTATTAACTAGGTCTTTGATTCTGTTGATGTAGCTTCAGGTAGCCTTTGATTCTGTTGATGCAACTTCAGGTAGCCTTTGATTCTGCTGATGCAGCTTCAGGTAGCCTTTGATTCTGTTGATGCAGCTTCAAGTAACCTTTGATTCTGTTGATGCAGCTTCAGGTAGTCTTTGATTCTGTTGATGCAGCTTCAGGTAGTCTTTGATTCTGTTGATGCAGCTTCAAGTAGCCTTTGATTCTGTTAATGCAGCTTCTAATAGTCTTTGATTCTGTTGATGCAGCTTCAGGTAGTCTTTGATTCTGTTAATGCAGCTTCAAGTAGCCTTTGATTCTGTTGATGCAGCTTCTAGTAGTCTTTGATTCTGCTGATGCAGCTTCAGGTAGTCTTTGATTCTGTTGATGCAGCTCCTAGTAGTCTTTGATTCTGCTGATGCAGCTGCAGGTAGTCTTTGATTCTGTTGATGCAGCTCCTAGTAGTCTTTGATTCTGCTGATGCAGCTGCAGGTAGTCTCTGATTCTGTTGATGCAGCTCCTAGTAGTGTTAACTCAGTCTTTGTCTTGCCTCCATTATTTTCTTATTGTTTCGTTGCTCTGACACATTTCTTTCAAGCTTCCTTGTTTTGTTCGCTGTTTACCGTGGTTCTATTTGTCCTGCATATTTTCCCTAGCTCTTTTGTTCTGTAGTTTACTACACTCTTTTGCAGCTCTCAATGAGCCTGAGACTTTATTTCTCATTTGGTTCTTTCTCTCCCGTCATGCATCTCTCAGTTGCTTCTCATGTATGTAAAGTAGCCCGTCATAGTCTGACTGATCAGCTTAGGTCCCTTCTTGTTTCTAAGAATTTCATTAATACTGGTAGAATTACCGCAATATGTTAGGGACGAGGACATACGTGTAACGGCTTGACAAGGCTCCTGAAGAGCGAAACGTTGCCACAATAAAATGACACATTAGTTGCGCATGTGTCCGTGTTGCCTAACCAAAGAATCTCAGAACATTTCTCTCGTTCCGTCATAATCGCAAACTAGAAACGTTCATTCATCTAGTTAAGGATTTACGAAGTATATAGACTTGATTAAATCCTATATAGGTCGAAACATCGCGTGATAAAAAGAGTTAGTGTGAGGTCAGTGCCCTGAGACAGTGTGAGGTCAGTGTCTTGAGACAGTGTGAGGTCAGTGCCCTGAGACACTGAGGTTAGTGCCCTGAGAGTGTGAGGTCAGTACCCTGAGACAGTAAGAAGTCAGTGCCTCAGGACAGTGTGAGGTCAGTGGCTTGAGACAGTGTGAAGTCAATACCCTGAGACAGTAAGAAGTCAATGCCTCAGGACAGTGTGAGATCAGTGCCCTGAGACAGTAAGAAGTCAGTGCCTCAGGACAGTGTGAAGTCAGTACCCTGAGACAGTAAGAAGTCAGTGCCTCAGGACAATGTGAGGTCAGTGCCCCGAGACAGTTTGAAGTCAGTGTCCTGAGACAGTGTGAAGTCAATGTTCTGAGAGAATGTGAGGTCATTACACATGTGGAGAGGCACTAAGCCCCCAGGGGTCGTACACTGCCGGAAGTAATGGGAGGCAATCAAGTTCCCTGGATCAAGAGCTCTTCACCGACATCAAGGCACCCCAAATGAATTTACACCTGGATAGAGATGAGCGTCTTACTGTCTGTAATGGCGACTTAAAAGGTCTCCTCAGGTGGATTGTTGGGAGGCAGGGAGGGAGTGATTGTTGGGAGGCAGGGAGGGAGTGATTGTTGGGAGGCAGGGAGTGATTGTTGGGAGGCAGGGAGGGAGTGATTGTTGGGAGGCAGGGAGGGAGTGATTGTTGGGAGGCAGGGAGGGAGTGATTGTTGGGAGGCAGGGAGGGAGTGATTGTTGGGAGGCAGGGAGGGAGTGATTGTTGGGAGGCAGGGAGGGAGTGATTGTTGGGAGGCAGGGAGGGAGTGATTGTTGGGAGGCAGGGAGGGAGTGATTGTTGGGAGGCAGGGAGGGAGTGATTGTGGGAGGGAGGGAGAGAGTGAAGGAAGGAGGTAGGGAGGGAGGGGGAGTGAAGCAAGGAAGGGAGGGAGGGAAAGAAGAGAGTCAGATTTTGCATGTCAGTTCAGATCAAGTGGAGAGATGTGATTGGCTTCTCCCTTGCTCTGAATCCCATCTTCTCTTGCGCCCCTTTTATATCCACTCCTTTCCTATTTCCCCTACTCTCCTCTTCCCCATTTCCCTACTCTCCCTTTCCTCATTTTCGTACTCTCCCCTTCCTCACTTCCCAACTCCCCCCTTCCTCCCATCACTCTACAGAAAGGTACAGTCATGAATTAATTCAACAATGACAGTGTTTAAAGGCAAACTTTTCTCTCCTTAATACTTAAAATAACATTTCATATATTTTTATTAATCCTTTGTCATATTTTCTGCATCTCTCTCCCTCTATCTCTCTTTCTCTATCTCTATCTCTCTCTAGACAACTCAAACAATGTTCCCTCTCATATATTACATATAAATAAAAGCCATTGTTCCATCTCACCTGAGGCTCTAAAACACAATGAACGAAACATAAAAGACTTAAAATAGATTTATTGCACTGTGCTTGGAGATGGATGGTGGGGGGGGATGGATAGATGGATTATGCGGTGGATAGATGGAGGATGGATTGAGGGATATAGGGGTTGGGAGGGTCAGTAAAACACAGATTATGTTATTATTTTTTCTCTGTAATTACGATGAAAATTGTCCCATTTAAAATCGTGATGAAACCCACTGACTGACTACTGGAAATTGAGTTATATATTCTATACCGCTAATTTTAAGCAGATTAAAATCCATATAACTTTGTTATAATAACCCAGAGGTGTGTGCGTGTGTGTAGTTACTGGTTGTCAAAAGCACTTGTCAATAGAAATTTGGCCTGTTTTGTGTGTGTGTGTGTGTGTGTGTGTGTGTGTGTGTGTGTGTGTGTGTGTGTGTGTGTACTCACCTATTTGTACTCACCTATTTGTGGTTGCAGGGGTCGAGTCACAGCTCCTGGCCCCGCCTCTTCGCTGATTGCTACTAGGTCCTCTCTGTCCCTGCCCCATGAGCTCTATCATACCTCGCCTTAAAACTATGTATGGTTCCTGCCTCCACCACATCACTTTCTAGGCTATTCCATGGCCTGACTACTCTATGACTGAAGAAATACTTCCTAACATCCCTTTGATTCATCTGAGTCTTCAACTTCCAATTGTGACCTCTTGTGTCTGTGTCCCATCTCTGGAACATCCCGTCTTTGTCCACCTCGTCTATTCCGCGCAGTATTTTATATGTCGTTATCATGTCTCCCCTGACCCTCCTGGCCTCCAGTGTCGTCAGGCCGATTTCCCTCAACCTTTCTTCATAGGACAATCCCCGTAGCTCTGGGACTAGTCTTTTTGCAAACCTTTGCACTTTCTCTAATTTCTTGACGTGTTTGACTAGGTGTGGATTCCAAACTGGTGCTGCATACTCCAGTATGGGCCTGACGTAGATGGTATACAGAGTCTTAAACGAATCCTTACTGAGGTATCGGAACGCTATCCGTAGGTTTGCCAGGCGCCCGTATGCTGCAGCAGTTATCTGATTGATGTGCGCCTCAGGAGATATGCTCGGTGTTATACTCACCCCCAGATCTTTTTCCTTGAGTGAGGTTTGCAGTCTTTGGCCATCTAAACTATATTGTGTCTGCGGTCTTCTTTGCCCTTCCCCAATCTTCATGACTTTGCATTTGGCAGGGTTAAATTCAAGGAGCCAGTTGCTGGACCAGGCTTGTAGCCTGTCCAGGTCTCTTTGTAGTCCTGCCTGATCCTCGTCCGATTTGATTCTTCTCATTAACTTCACATCATCTGCAAACAAGGACACTTCTGAGTCTATCCCTTCCGTTATGTCGTTCACGTATACCAAGAACAGCACAGGTCCTAGGACTGACCCCTGTGGAACCCCGCTTGTCACAGGCGCCCACTCTGACACCTCGTCGCGTACCATGACTCGTTGTTGCCTCCCTGTCAGATATTCTCTGATCCATTGCAGTGCCTTTCCTGTTATGTGTGCCTGGTCCTCTAGCTTTTGCAGTAACCTCTTGTGAGGAACTGTGTCGAAGGCCTTCTTGCAGTCCAAAAATACGCAGTCGATCCACCCCTCTCTCTCTTGTCTTACTTCTGTCACCTTGTCATAAAACTCTAGTAGGTTTGTGACACAGGATTTTCCTTCCCTGAAAACGTGCTGGTTGTCAATTATACACTTGTTTCTTTCCAGGTGCCCCATCACTCTCCTCCTGTGTGTGTGTGCGCGCGCGCGCGTGTATGTGTGTGTGTGTGTGTGTGTGTGTGTGTGTGTGTGTGTGTGTGTGTGTTTCCCAAAACGGTAAACTGACACAGATGAAAACGCATTCACCATAGCTCGCTCCCTTTCTGTCTCTCCATCGAGACTGTGACAACAATGTCCTCAGATTATCCACTGACCCACGACATCAGTACCTGATTATCAGAGTCCCAGATGAAGAAAAAAAAAAGGAATAGTCGCCTGAGAAAATAAAATGTTCCTCCCTCCTAAGAAAAGAATAGTCAGCCTTCGTGAAAAGAAAAATAGTCATCCATCAATAAAAGAAGGAAGAGTCTTCCTCCAGAAGAAAGAATAGTCTTCCTCCAGAAGAAAGAATAGTCTTCCTCCAGAAGAAAGAATAGCCTTCCTCCAGAAGAAAGAATAGCCTTCCTCCAGAAGAAATAATAGCCTTCCTCCAGAAGAAATAATAGCCTTCCTCCAGAAGAAAGAATAGCCTTCCTCCAGAAGAAAGAATAGCCTTCCTCCAGAAGAAAGAATAGCCTTCCTCCAGAAGAAAGAATAGCCTTATTCCAGAAGAAAGAATAGCCTTCCTCCAGAGGAAAGAATAGCCTTCCTCCAGAAGAAAGAATAGTCTTCCTCCAGAAGAAAGAATAGCCTTCCTCCAGAAGAAAGAATAGCCTTCCTCCAGAAGAAAGAATAGCCTTCCTCCAGAAGAAAGAATAGCCTTCCTCCAGAAGAAAGAATAGCCTTCCTCCAGAAGAAAGAATAGTCTTCCTCCAGAAGAAAGAATAGCCTTCCTCCAGAAGAAAGAATAGTCTTCCTCCAGAAGAAAGAATAGTCTTCCTCCAGAAAAAAGAATAGTCTTCCTCCAGAAGAAAGAATAGTCTTCCTTCAGAAGAAAGAATAGTCTTCCTCCAGAAAAAAGAATAGTCTTCCTCCAGAAGAAAGAATAGTCTTCCTTCAGAAGAAAGAATAGTCTTCCTCCAGAAGAAAGAATAGTCTTCCTCCAGAAGAAAGAATAGTCTTCCTCCAGAAGAAAGAATAGTCTTCCTTCAGAAGAAAGAATAGTCTTCCTTCAGAAGAAAGAATAGTCTTCCTTCAGAAGAAAGAATAGTCTTCCTTCAGAAGAAAGAATAGCCTTCCTCCAGAAGAAAGAATAGTCTTCCTCCAGAAAAAAGAATAGTCTTCCTCCAGAAGAAAGAACAGTCTTCCTTCAGAAGAAAGAATAGTCTTCCTCCAGAAAAAAGAATAGTCTTCCTCCAGAAGAAAGAACAGTCTTCCTTCAGAAGAAAGAATAGCCTTCCTCCAGAAGAAAGAATAGTCTTCCTCCAGAAGAAAGAATAGTCTCCCTCCAGAAGAAAGAATAGTCTCCCTCCAGAAGAAAGAATATTCTCCCTCCAGGAAAAGAATAGTCTCCCTCCAGAAGAAAGAATAGTCTTCCTCCAGAAGAAAGAATAGTCTTCCTCCGGAAGAAAGAATAGTCCCCCTCCAGAAGAAAGAATAGTCTCCCTCCAGAAGAAAGAATATTCTCCCTCCAGGAAAAGAATAGTCTCCCTCCAGAAGAAAGAATAGTCTCCCTCCAGAAGAAAGAATATTCTCCCTCCAGGAAAAGAATAGTCTCCCTCCAGAAGAAAGAATAGTCTTCCTTCAGAAGAAAGAATAGTCTTCCTTCAGAAGAAAGAATAGCCTTCCTCCAGAAGAAAGAATAGTCTTCCTCCAGAAGAAAGAATAGTCTTCCTCCAGAAGAAAGAATAGTCTTCCTCCAGAAGAAAGAATAGTCTTCCTCCAGAAGAAAGAATAGTCTTCCTCCAGAAGAAAGAATAGTCTTCCTCCAGAAGAAAGAATAGTCTTCCTCCAGAAGAAAGAATAGTCTTCCTCCAGAAGAAAGAATAGTCTTCCTCCAGAAGAAAGAATAGTCTCCCTCCAGAAGAAAGAATAGTCTCCCTCCAGAAGAAAGAATATTCTCCCTCCAGGAAAAGAATAGTCTCCCTCCAGAAGAAAGAATAGTCTTCCTTCAGAAGAAAGAATAGTCTTCCTTCAGAAGAAAGAATAGCCTTCCTTCAGAAGAAAGAATAGCCTTCCTTCAGAAGAAAGAATAGCCTTCCTCCAGAAGAAAGAATAGCCTTCCTCCAGAAGAAAGAATAGTCTTCCTCCAGAAGAAAGAATAGTCTTCCTCCACAAGAAAGAATAGTCTTCCTCCAGAAGAAAGAATAGTCTTCCTCCAGAAGAAAGAATAGTCTTCCTCCAGAAGAAAGAATAGTCTTCCTCCAGAAGAAAGAATAGTCTCCCTCCAGAAGAAAGAATAGTCTCCCTCCAGAAGAATGAATAGTCTCCCTTCAGAAGAAAGAATAGTCTCCCTCCAGAAGAAAGAATAGTCTCCCTCCAGAAGAATGAATAGTCTCCCTCCAGAAGAAAGAATAGTCTCCCTCCAGAAGAAAGAATAGCCTTCCTCCAGAAGAAGGAATAGCCTACCTCCAGAAGAAAGAATAGCCTTCCTCCAGAAGAAAGAATAGCCTTCCTCCAGAAGAAAGAATAGCCTTCCTCCAGAAGAAAGAATAGTCTTCCTCCAGAAGAAAGAATAGTCTTCCTCCACAAGAAAGAGTAGTCTTCCTCCACAAGAAAGAATAGTCTTCCTCCAGAAGAAAGAATAGTCTTCCTCCAGAAGAAAGAATAGTCTTCCTCCAGAAGAAAGAATAGTCTTCCTCCAGAAGAAAGAATAGTCTCCCTCCAGAAGAAAGAATAGCCTCCATCCAGAAGAATGATTAGTCTCATTTCAGAAGAAATAATAGTCTCCCTCCAGAAGAAAGAATAGCCTTCCTCCAGAAGAAAGAATAGCCTTCCTCCAGAAGAAAGAATAGTCTCCCTCCAGAAGAAAGAATAGTCTCCCTCCAGAAGAAAGAATAGTCTCCCTCCAGAAGAAAGAATAGTTTCCCTCCAGAAGAAAGAATAGTCTTCCTCCACAAGAAAGAATAGTCTTCCTCCAGAAGAAAGAATAGTCTTCCTCCAGAAGAAAGAATAGTCTTCCTCCACAAGAAAGAATAGTCTTCCTCCACAAGAAAGAATAGTCTTCCTCCACAAGAAAGAATAGTCTTCCTCCACAAGAAAGAATAGTCTTCCTCCACAAGAAAGAATAGTCTTCCTCCACAAGAAAGAATAGTCTTCCTCCAGAAGAAAGAATAGTCTTCCTCCAGAAGAAAGAATAGTCTTCCTCCAGAAGAAAGTCTCCCTTCAGAAGAAAGAATAGTCTCCCTCCAGAAGAAAGAATAGTCTCCCTCCAGAAGAAAGAATAGCCTTCCTCCAGAAGAAAGAATAGCCTTCCTCCAGAAGAAAGAATAGTCTCCCTCCAGAAGAAAGAATAGTCTCCCTCCAGAAGAAAGAATAGCCTTCCTCCAGAAGAAAGAATAGCCTTACTCCAGAAGAAAGAATAGTCTTCGTCCAGAAGAAAGAATAGTCTCCCTTCAGAAGAAAGAATAGTCTCCCTCCAGAAGAAAGAATAGTCTCCCTCCAGAAGAATGAATAGTCTCCCTCCAGAAGAAAGAATAGTCTTCCTCCACAAGAAAGAATAGTCTTCCTCCACAAGAAAGAATAGTCTTCCTCCAGAAGAAAGAATAGTCTTCCTCCAGAAGAAAGAATAGTCTTCCTCCAGAAGAAAGAATAGTCTTCCTCCAGAAGAAAGAATAGTCTTCCTCCAGAAGAAAGAATAGTCTTCCTCCAGAAGAAAGAATAGTCTTCCTCCAGAAGAAAGTCTCCCTTCAGAAGAAAGAATAGTCTCCCTCCAGAAGAAAGAATAGCCTTCCTCCAGAAGAAAGAATAGCCTTCCTCCAGAAGAAAGAATAGTCTCCCTCCAGAAGAAAGAATAGTTTCCCTCCAGAAGAAAGAATAGTCTCCCTCCAGAAGAAAGAATAGCCTTCCTCCAGAAGAAAGAATAGCCTTACTCCAGAAGAAAGAATAGTCTTCGTCCAGAAGAAAGAATAGTCTCCCTCCAGGAAAAGAATAGTCTTCCTCCAAAACATCAAATAATAGTCGTCTTTTCTCAAAAAAAAAAATACAAAAAAAAAGGAATATTCGTCCTCTTTTTATCAAAAAAAGTGTCCTTTTATTCAAAAGCTTCATTAAAACTTAACAAAAGTCCAATGGAACACCTGCGTCAACGTTAAAAAAAAAGGGAAAAGAAATTCCCATGTAAGCTCATCAACAGGAAATAATTGCCGGGAATTAATTTCTCTCAACACGGAGCGACACATGACTCTGTGACAGGAAAAACTTAGGATAGCATCTGGCTATAGTTTAATGGAATAGGGAGGTCAAAATAGGATAGCATCTGGCTATAGTTTAATGGAATAGGGAGGTCAAAATAGGATAGCATCTGGCTATAGTTTAATGGAATAGGGAGGTCAAAATAGGATAGCATCTGGCTATAGTTTAATGGAATAGGGAGGTCAAAATAGGATAGCATCTGGCTATAGTTTAATGGAATAGGGAGGTCAAAATAGGATAGCATCTTGCTATAGTTTAATGGAATAGG